>NC_143583.1:134641134-134786289 GCF_048544385.1 Mastigoproctus giganteus
TGCTCCAAATGTTTGTCTAGTTCTGCCTTGAATTTATTTAAGCTGTCAGCTTCTACAACAGATGGAAGTTTGTTCCAGCAATCACCCACCCATTGGCTAAAGGCAAATTTCCACATATCTCTCTATTCACGTGTATCCCATCCCTGTAAAAGCAGTCTCTCCTGTTAACAAGCACACACCATGCTGAGAAAAATTCTCCCCAGTGAGGCTTGCACAGTCTTTCCAGGGCTGAATTTATTGACAGGGCTGTCATCGTGTACTCTTTCCTATTATATCTGGGCAGAACCGCAGATGCCTTCAAATTTAACCCTAACTTGCAACTTTTTCTCAGTGTTGCTCTGTACTTAGCATTAGTAGAGGCACATGATGCAAGAAAGCAAGCTTATACAGTATCAGCCAAAAAAAAAAAAAAACCTTCCCATTTCACACATTCATTTGCTCCAAATGTTTGTCTAGTTCTGCCTTGAATTTATTTAAGCTGTCAGCTTCTACAACAGATGGAAGTTTGTTCCAGCAATCACCCACCCATTGGCTAAAGGCAAATTTCCACATATCTGTTCTACAACTGCCTTTCCTCAATTTGAATTTGTCCTCTCAGGCAATTAATCTGGGCAAGAGGAAGAATCCCAGCAGTGTTGAGCATGCTCAAACCATTTCAAGCCTTATACACTTAGTGACACTCTGATTTCTAGGCAAAATGATATATCTCTTTTGGGGATTACCCTGACTTCTAATCTCTCTTGGCACAAGCACATTACAAATACTGCTTCCTCTGCATCTAAAAAACTTGGTTTTCTCTTTCGCTCTCAGCGTTACTTTTCTTCCAAACAGCTGCTCACTCTGTATAAATCGCAAATCTGCCCTGCCATGGAATATTGTTCCCACATCTGGGGTGGTGCCCCCAAAACCTCTCTCAGGCTTCTTGATTCCATTCAGAAGAGGGCAGTTAGGTTAATTAATGATTCATCTCTAACAGAGTCTCTCTACTTGCTTTCTCATAGACATACTGTTTCTGCTGCATGCCTCTTCTACAGATACTTCCATGGGCACTGTTCTTCTGAATTGGCTTCTATAATTCCCGCTCTCTCTTTCAAAACAGTCCGAACACGTGCCCACCACCAGCCAACATCCATTTACTGTCCAGCTTCAAATCCACAGAACCAACTTTTCATCTTCCTCATTTATTCATTCAACTGCCATTTTTCTGGAACAACCTTCCTTCATACGTATTTCCTAAAAATTACAATCTATAGAAGTTCAAGTCCAATGTCAACAAATATCTTCTTTCGTCTTCTCAACCTCCAATCCAAGCACGGTACTAAGTACTATAGGTTCTAATACCTCGTGTTTGGGGTTCACATAAAAAAAAAAAAAAAAAAATCAGATCACCTCGCAGGTGCCTAGTCTCCAGGCACTGTAAATTACAATACTTAAGCCTTTCTTCATAAGAGCAACCCTTTGTCCGTTCAGTAATTTTGTTGCCTAAAATGTGGCCTCCAGACCTGTATACAGTACTCAAGGTGTGGCCTGACCATTGCCTTATACAAGGGGATAATCACATCCTTTTCCCTGCTAGAAAATTTCCTGTATATCATTGACAAGGCACCATGAGCTACTCTTGCAGACTGTCTGCACTGCTCAGAAAACATATCTGACTGCACGATTACCTCCAGGTCCTTTTCATTCTCTCTACCACCCTCAGTTGATATGTTACTCTGGGGTTACTGCTACCCATATGCAATACTTTGCATTTGTCAATGTTAAACTTCAGTTGCCACCTCTCAGCCTATCTGCTCAACTTTTCTAGATCCTGTTGCAGTAGCATACTGTTATTAGTGTCATTAACAACCCTGCCAACCTTCGTATCTTCTGCATACTTAGACATTAAGCCTAATATTCCATCATCAATATCATTAATAAATACAGAAAACAACTACTTGTTAAATAAGTCTTCAGATCTCCTACTCTTACTTTTATTAATGCCAATGTGTACAATATTACCTTTTGTGCCCTTAAAAGGTGACATCTGCTCTACAACATCATCACATTTTCCCCTGACAGTCATATCCTACTGCTATCCCGGCTGTCATTTCTGCACAATATATTTTTCATTTCCCTGGCAGTAGCCCTCCTTTGGGACCATTGCATTCTGCCTTGTGGGCTTCCACTGTTACCTGATGTGCAAGTGCAAACTCTGTTGTTCAGGTGGGCAGTTGAGAGCTTGATGGGCTCTCAACTTAATTCCTTCGAGGACATCTACTGTGTTCTTCAATTTCTCATAAGACCCATCAGAATGCTGAGTTAAAGCATAATATCCTCACACTCTTTACATCGAACATACACAAAGACATTCCCCCTTGGTAGTATCATATCCCATTCCATATAGATCTGCAAACATTAAAGAAGCAGTACATCTTGTGAGGCTGTGATTTGGGGGACAACTGACCTCCTCGGTTCTCCTCTGAGCCACAGCACTTCCACTACTTTGAGGCATGATTTGTGTTCAAATTCAGTTTAATTGAGAATGCTAAACTAAAGTAATATTCTTAAATGCAATAATAATCCTATAAACAGTTATGCAGTAATAATAACGATTATGCTATCAAGTTTGTTATCAAGCTTATGCTATCAAGTTACATTATCAAGTTTACATTTGCATTAGTAGAGGCATACGATGCAAGAAAGCAAGCCTATATAGCATCAGCCAAAAAACCCTTCCCATCTCACCCATCCATTCACTCCAAATGGAAGTTTGTTCCAACAATGAACCACCCACTGGCAAATTTTTGCACATTTATTCTACAACCGGCTTTCTTCAATTTGAATTTATGTTCCCTCAGATGAGTTCAGATTACATTATGGTACATTATACTGTTATGCTTGTAAGGTTAAGTTAATTATAATAGCTAATAAAAATTATGTTCTAATGCCAACATATGTGATTTGAACTCCTGTGATACCTATTTTCACTATGGTACAAAGTTATGAGACATGATATTTGCGCCAAATTACCAATACGAAAAGGTTCTATGTATGTTGAGTAGTAACCTACAAAATCTCTAGTTAATTTTAAAAATAAACTAATGGACATGACTAGGACTATAAAGTTATTTATAGAATATGATTTAATATGCTAATTAGGTCAATAAAATGGCAAAGGTTTTCAAAAAATTATCTATTAACAGGAACTGAAAATTCTTCGACTAGCACATGGATATTCAAGCTTGCTCAAGTACAAGTTTGCATCTCATTTATTTGCCACTACTAATACTAAATGTAAAAAATGTACAAACAATCTGAAATACAAAAATGTGGTCATTTATAAAACTACTTTAAATGAGGTTTCGTTATAATTGCTTGCTTGCCAAACACAAAGCACTTGAACCTCAGCATGAAAGGGGACTCTTTAATATTTATTAAATTGTGATACTCAGGCATATCAGAAGGTAATGTAAAGTTTTATTTCAAAACTCAGTGAGATAAAGAAATTATATATAGTTATAAAGAGACATAGTCTATTAAAATCTAAGGTAGTTCATCCAGTTGACATGGGTGCCAGTGCAATGTTTAGTCAGTTTGGTGTGACATAAACACTGGGAAAGCAAAAGAGCATGTTATAGGCCTAATGGCTTTGAGTACAACAAATGACTGTACAGAGAAAGAGCCAGTAAATCAGATTATCTTATAATGGGAGATTTTAACTTTCTAGATATTGACTGGAACTTGTGATTTGGTCACTTGCACTATAGCAAGACCTTTGTGGATTTATTGGATGGCTGTTTTCTACAGCAAAAAGTAGTAGTGGCATGTGATGTGATGCAAGAAAGCAAGCGTATGAGCTTATGCAGCATCAGCCAAAAAAAAAAAAAATTACAAAACAATCCCCTCTAAATATTTGTCCAGTTCCTCCTTAAATTTATTTAACCTATCAACTTCCCCAACAACAGATGGAAGTTTGTTCCAGCAATTAACCACCCGCTGGCTAAAGGCAAATTTCTGCACATCTATTCTACATCTGTCTTTTCTTAATTTCAATTTATGCCCCCTTAAGTTCGTAATCTGAACAAGTGAAAGAATCCCATCAGAATTCAGCTTGCTCAACCCATTCAAGGCCTTATACACTTCAACCAGATCACCTCGCATGTGCCTAGTCTCCAGACACTGCAATTTGCAGAACTTAAGCCTCTCTTGGTAAGAGGATTCCTTCATTCCCCTCACCAATCTTGTTACCCTTCTCTGTACACGCTCAAGGAAATCTACATCCTTCCTAAAATGAGGTCTCCAGACCTGCACACAGTACTCAAGGTGTGACCTGACCATTGCCTTATACAGAGGGACAATCACCTCATTTTCCCTGGTAACAAAATTCCTGTATATCATTGACAACACCCCATGACCTGCCCTGGCAGCCTGTCTGCATTGCTCAGAAAACTTCATATCTTACTGCACAATTACTCCCAGGTCTTTCATTTTCTACCTCCTTAAGTGTAGAACCACACAGTTGGTATGTTTCTCTGGGGTTACTTCTACCCTATGCAGTACTTTGCATTTTTCAACATTAAACTTCAGTTGCCATTTCTCAGCCCATCTGCCCAAATTTTCTAGATCCTGTTGCAATAGCGTATCATCCTTACTGTCAGTAACAACCCTGCCAACCTTTGTATCATCTGCAAACTTCGACATTAACCCTGATATACCTACATCAGTATCATTGATAAATATACAAAACAACAGTGGACCTAACACCGAACCCTGTGGGACTCCACTAATAGCATTAGTCCACGAAGAGCAGCACCCATTGATTACCACCTTCTGTCTTCTCCCACTCAACCATGCTTTTATCCATTGTAGCAACTTACCCTTAATACCATTCTGCTCAAATTTGTACAGTAGTCTTTCATGCGCAACAGTGTCAAAAGCTTTCCTGAAATCCAAATATATGATATCAAAATTATTTTTTGCATTCAGTTCCTTTGTAACCACATCATCATAACCAATCAAATTTGTCAGACAAGACTTTGCCTTAACAAACCCATGCTTTGTCTGAATTATTGCTGCAGTCTTGTCTAGATGATCCTGCAATGCATCTTTAACCAGTGACTCCATTATTTTACCTGGAACAGAAGTTAAACTAACTGGTCTGTAATTACTCATGTCACCCTTCGATTCCCCTTTGTGAATTGGGGACACATTTGCACATCTCCATGGGGACTCCCCTGAGCCCAAGTATGCTCTCATAATTATGGCTTAGGGTTTGCTTACTTCCTTTGCTGCCTCCTTTAATATAACTGGACAGATCCCATCCACCCCAGGTGTCTTTCTTATGTTTAACTTCAACAATTTCTCCTCCACTTTGTTCTCAGTTATTACAAAAACCTTAAGCACCCTGTTACAATTTGATAACCTTGTGGCATTTTCAAACCTTAATAACTCCTCATGTGTGAATGTAGATGCAAAATACTCATTCAGTTTGTTTGGTATCTGAGCAGGATCATCAACAGTCGAACCATCGATATCAAGTGGACCAATCAGATTCATCCCCTTCCTTTTAGAGTTTATATAAGTAAAGAAATTCTTGCTGTTTTTCTTAGCATCTTTTGCCAAGGATTTCTCGTAATCTGCCTTCGCATGCCTAACCTTCTTTGTGACCTGATTACAGAATAGCTTATATCTGCCATAGGCTTCTGAGTCGCTTGATAATTTATATGCATTCCATGCATTTTTCTTCTCTGCCACGAGTCTTATTAGTTCATTTGACAACCATTTAGGCCTAAACCTTGAACAATATTTCTTAATAGGTATGAAACGTTTAGTAGCTTCCACTATTAATTCCTTGAATGCTTCCCACTTAGAATTTGCTGTTGGTAACATCATCAGTTGGTCCCATTGTACAGAATTTAAAAACTGTCTGAGACCACTATAGTCACCTTTACAGATGAAAAAACCCCTTCCTTTACCCCTGATGGTAATTATATCTTTAAGTAAATTCCCACATCAGTGGGATTTACTTAAAGAATTTGCAGGTAAAGGAACCTAATGGTTCCTTTATCTGTAAATTCTTAATACACGAATGATCACTGCTGATAACCAGATCAAGAGTATTACCCTCTCTTGTTGCCTCTCGAACATGCTGCTGCAGAAAACAATCATCCAATAAATCCACAAAAGTCTTACTAGTGTGTGAGTGACCAACCCACAAGTTCCAGTCAATATCTGGGAAGTTAAAATCCCCAATTATAAGACATTCTGATTTACTAGCCCACTCTTTCTCTGTACAATTGTTCATTGTACTCATTCGAGTCATTAGTTTCGGGCACAGGTTTCGAGCCCGTGCCCACTAAATACGTAGGATGTGGAAAGGTCAGAGAATGACCACCGCATATCCCCGGAGCAATATGGCCTTAGTTGCTAATGCTCCTAAAAACAAAAAAACAAACAAAAAAAAAAGTACCCAGGGAAGTGTCTCTGTAGAAAAGGCATGCAGCAGAAACTGAACATCTATGAGACAGAGAGGGAATAGACTTTGTAAGAGATGGGTCATTAGGTGATATCATTCCAATTGTGGAAACAATATTCTATCTTAATATGGATTTGAGATTTGTATAGAGTGAGTACTTGTTTAGAAGAAAAGTAACACCAATAGTGAAAAAGAAACCCAAGCCTTTTGCAGAAAATCCAAAAAGCTGCGTATGTTGTTGTTATAGCAAGGGAGATTAGAAGTTAGGCTGAGTCCTGGTAAGTTATGGTAAGTCCTAGTTATCCTGCCTAGAAATCTGAGTGTTATCGAAGATGAGCAAAGGAGAAGTAGATGTGTTTTTGTGGGAAATAAGACAAGCTTGAGTTTTAGAGCGATTAAAGTTAACCAAGTTTTCTTTGCACCACTGAAGAATTACCTGGAGATCAGCATTTAAGGACTGGGGTGGATATTTGAGAAGTGGAAGCTGTTTGTGCACGCTAGGTTTCACAAATTGGAAGGTGGAATATAGTGTGCTATCATCAGAAAAACTGTGGATATGCTTTCCAGTCAGTGGAAGAAGATCGTTAATATGCAAGTACAATAGACTGTCAAAATAATGGCACCCCAAATACGGAACATTTGAGCTAACTAACGGCAAATTGTGATTGGATATTTACATACAGCACAGATGTCTTGCAGTGCTGAAAAAAGAAAGTTGAAAGTCACGTGATTACTGTTTGTTTACGTTCGCCATTTTGAAAGTGAATTCTGTACTGATATCATGGATTATACTGCTGTTTTACATTTATTTTAAATTAAAAACCCCTCACTATGGCTCCTAAAGTTAATAAACATCATGCAGAGAAGAAAAGAACAACAACATTAAAGCTTAGTGACAAACTATTACATTAGGGTCACCTGGAAAGTTAATCTTCGTAATCTGTTCTTCAGTGAAGAGTTATCTTGAGAAAAATAAGCTTCCTGTGAAGGCTCTGCTCCTGCTGGATAATGTGCCAGGCCATTATTCCAACCTTGTCCAATCTCTTCAGGTACAATTTGACTTTGTTCAAGTCAAATTTTTGCTGCCCAACACCACTCCTCTTCTTCAACCAAAGCAACAAGTGATTGCAAACTTCAAGAAAATCTACACCACGAAAACGTTCGCAAGTTGCTTTGCAGCAGCCTCTGGTGAAACTGCTCTCACCCCCAAAGATTTTTGGAGGTCAAAGTTCAACATGCTGGACTGTATGAGGCTGATTGTAAGCTCTTGGAATGATGTTTCGACCAGGTGCTTAAATTCAGCCTGGAAAAAGATCTGCCCTTTAATAACGTTGACTGATTTGAAGATGATGGTGCTTTGACAAATGATATTCTCACTCTTGGTAAATCAATGGGTCTGGAGGTTGGCGAAGAGGATGTGGAGGACCTTATTGGCCTTTCTTTTAAAAGACGAAGACCATAACTACAGTATGGTAAAATAAAACTAAATGTTCAGAATCTCTTCATTCCTATATCTGAACTTCATGAACTTTTTATGGCGTATCTCACTTGTGCGTATCGTGTTAGTTGCAATTTCTGAATGCTGTGTTCTTTGTTATTGATTGACACAACCTTTTTTACTGTTTTAAATTTTCCAACCCAAAAAGGTTCGAGCACTTCAAAAAAAAAAAAAGGGCAAATATCAAGTGTTGAAAGGCATGGGGAAACATCCAGTGCTCTATTAATTAAACTATATACATAAGCATAAATTTATTTTTATTTTGCTAACCTGTGGATAATATTCTTCCATATCATTTGATTTTCACCTATCATTTAATTTTGTTAATTGGTATGGTCCTTGAGGTTGTCACAGACATTCTCTCAGATATGCCAGACAAGCTGTGCTTGCTACCTGGGAGTCTAAAACGCTGAACGAAACTGATATTTGGGTGACATTCAAGTCAAGTGGACCCAATTTTGGCAAAGTCGGGATGGTCTGTGACAACCAAATCCTCTGCTTGTACTTTCACGATGGTGTGACTATTAGTAATCCTGGGTATAACCTCCATGCACAAGCACACTGTGGGTGACCATCCAGGTGTGAACCAACGTAAGCAGGGGTCGAGGTGTGGTGCCCACACCACATGGAGGAATGCAGCCACTCTGTGTTACCAGGCAATACTAGGTGGTAGATGACTCTCATCAACTGGTGCAATACCACCACTTTGCTTATTTGGAGGCTTGAAGTGGTGGAATCCATGTTTAGTCTCCAGAGCTAAGTTCTGGTCAACCCTCCCCCATCTCTTCTATCATGCAGTATGACTGATGACTTTTGAGGTTATAATGAACATCATGACGAAATCCAATCTTCCTTACATTTCGGGGGTACAGCTCTAAAACAGTGTTCACAGGCTGGCTGCTAGTTAGTACACCAGACCAAACCTATTGGTAACTCTTTAGGAGGCTTCCGGATTGGCTAGTGTATAATCTCTCTCTCTCTCTCTCTCTCTCTCTCTCTCTCTCTCTCTCTCTCTCTCTCTCTCTCTCTCTCTCTTTCTCTCTCTCCCCTCTGCCAGATAGTGACTGGAGGGAGGCCGAGTAGTGCGTATGCGGGGAGCATTGTTGAGGCCACATAATGTCAAAAATCTCGGTATATTCTTACGTTGTGTACGCCATATCCAAAAATTTCATTACTTCATACAGCATGTCCCCCCCCCACTTTTTCATACTATTGAATACACCATCAATTGTCAAACTAATAGAGTAAGCATATCTGTGAAAAGATCTAAACCTCCCAAACACTTCCTACTTCATTTCACAAATATATGTGGTCTCAATTGTAATCTCAACAATGTCCATTTCCACTTGCAGTCTACCAAACCCCATGTACTTTTTCTTACAGAATCTTATTTATCGGTTGATTCAACTACTGCTCATCTCAGTTGCCCAAATTATTCGCTGTACGATCCTTTCACCTCAAAGGTGGTACTTGTGCACATGTCCATTCCGATATTCCCTGTCAAAGACTTGGTAATTTGGAATCTCCTCTTTTTGATCTTCTCTGGCTTAAAATCTCTCTATCTCATTGTGTCAAATTCATCTGTTGTCTCTACCGTTCTCCCAACTCACTAATCACTTGGAGCTCTTTGACTTCCTCTCTTTGCAACTTGACTTTCTCCAGTCCACCCTTCCTAAGAGTGAGGTAATTTTTCCTTGGTGTTCACAACTCCAGCTGGCTTCCGTTTTCTAGTCACACTAACCCAGGTGGTTGAGATGCTGAGGCTTTTGCAATTACTAATGACCTTGCACAGATTGCTCACTTACCTACAAGAATACCGGACAATCCTAGCCATACAGCCAACATGCTTGATCTTTTTCTCGCAAACAACCCTTCTAAGTACACGGTCAAAGTGAGTGGTCCTTTAGGCACCTCAGATCACAACTTGGTGATTGTCTCTTCTCCAATGGAGCCTTTATCTCATGGCTGTTCCCAACTTCTTATTGTTTGGCATAACAAGAATGCAAAATGGGATGACCTGTGAGATTTTTTCTTCTTCTTTTCCTTGGTCAGATTACTGTTTCAAAACTTCTGATGTCAACATTTGCTCATTGTTTCAGTGAAATTATTCTTGTAGGAATGGAATCCTTTATTGCACACTCCACTTTAAAATCTTGTCCTTTATCTAAACCTTTGTTTTCCAATAAATGTGCTAAGGCTGTTCAAGAGAAGAATGTTGCATATCGTAATTTTGGCTTGTTTCCAATTCTTCAGTTTCATTTTCTACCTACAGCAAAGGTCTCAACAATTGTAAAGCAGTTATTAATTACTCCAAACTAGATTTTGAACAGGCTAAGAAGTAGAAAACTTGCTTCTTGCCCTAATGGTAGCCGAGCATTCTGGTCTCTTGCCAAATCTATTGGCTAAAACTTTTGCCCATCTCTGCTCCCACCTCTGTCGAAACCAGATGGTTCTGTTGTCACTTCAGCCAAGCAGCTGACCTGCTAGCATCCCATTTTTCTTCCAACTCATATATTAATGATCTTGGTAAAACACCTCCCATCATTCCCAACATGCTCCATTCAATGTCTCCTGATTTTGACGAATATTGATGCTAAGAAAGCTCCAGGTCCTGGTGGTATTTCAGGACCTGGAACTTTATTCTCAAAATCTGTGCTCCTGAACTTACTCCTATTTTTTGCCGCCTTTTTTCACTTTCTTATTCCAAAGGTGTTTTTCTTTCTCACATCCAGCCAGTTCCTAAAAAGGGTGACAAATCCTTCCCATCCAATTATCATCCCATTGCAATTACTTATTCTCTTTCTAAAGTAATGGAGAAATCAATTAACTGCCAACTCTTAAACTACCTAGAAACCTTCTGTCTGATCAACGATCGCCAGTATGGATTCCGTCAGTGTCGATCCACTGGTGATATTTTGGCTTATGTTACCCATTTACGGACAAATTCAATGGAAAAGTTTGGTGAAACACAAGCAGTTGCTCTTGACATCTCAAAGGCTTTCGATATCGTGTTTGGCATAAAGGTCTTCTAAACAAACTTTCATTTTATGGTTTGCCAACTGTTTTTTGTAATTGGTTATCTAGTTTTCTCTCTGATTGCTGAGGGTGATGGTGGATGGCTCTCTGCCTTCTAACTTCTCCACTATTGCTGGTGTCCCCCAAGGTTCAGTTCTTTCCCCCACTCTTTTCCGCTTTGTATATTAATGACCTTCTTCCATTGACTGGAAATCTTATCCATAGTTTTGCCGATGATAGCTCATTTCATTCCACTTCATTTTGAGAAACCTTGCCATGCTCAATCAGCTTCAACTTCTCGAATATCTGCTACCAATTCCTTAAATGCTGATCTCCATGTAGTTCTCCAGTGGGGTATAGACAACTTAGATGATTTAAATCCTTCTAAAACTCAGTCTTGTCTTATATATCACAAAAAGGATTCTTCTGCTCCTATGCTTATCTTTGGTGGCACTCCGATTTCTAGGCAAAATGATATATAGCAGACTCTGGGAAGCAGATTAACTGGGACACTTCAAATATAAAAAAAAAAAAAAAAAATCAACTAGAAATCATTAAATTCAAGTAATAACTAGAACAGATATAAACACGTGCTTTGCAAGTCGTAAATTAGCAGCAAGAAGCGATGTGATAAGTCGTCATTGGGAGATAATAATGCACCTATTATCTTGCAACCCACGCTGTCTTCACATCCGCCGCTCAAAAAACAAAGGAAAAAAAAGGAACAAATGTTTAGTTTGTTTTAGTGCGTCGTGTCGATTGTTGTGTTGCATTGCACCGTAAAAAGACAAATTTGTTTCGTTATTTATGTCAGGGATGTCAATTTTTTTAATAGTAAATATATATATTTTTTGTTTATAAATCGCAAAAACGATGGGTAGACGCAAAAGAATTGCGCTTTCGCTTTAAACAAAAACTTGAAATTATTCAGATTATTTTTGAAAACGGTGCATCTGTTAAATCTTTAAAGAACCATTATAATGTTGGTGACCAAACCATATGCATCATCATTAAAAATAAAGTGGAGCTATTAGATGTAGGATTGACAATGCAAAAAATAAAGGAAGCATTGTATTGGACACACGAGTAGCACATGGTAAGTTTTTTATCTATTGCCATATTTTTTACGTAGGTTGATGAACAGTTTTCGATACAGTAAGTCTCCAACTTATGCAACTACGAATTTACTTAAATTTTTTTTTCACTCAAATTTTTTTTTTTTAGGATTGTAAAATTTAAAACAAAAAAATAATAATAATGGGCAATCAATATCGACGATCACGGCATGCGTAAGTGAGATATGGAGTAACAAGCAAAAAACTAGGAAAGAAGAGAAGATTCTCACAATTATTTATGGTTTTTTTTTTTATATATGACTGAAGATTTCAGTGTAGGGGACACACACTTCACCATAATAATGTAAAAACGCACAAAATTCCAGCTATTGATATTATTTATAATGAATTGTACTAACAGAAAAGCCCAATAAACTGGAAAGTGCAAATTGTTTTTACTGTGTTTATGGTAGTGAACTGCAAAAATGTGCTTTAGTAAAACGTGAGCTTGCGCGGGGTGATAATAGTGAGTTTTCGCCTTGACCCTTTGAAGTTCTTTATAGAAAATTTCATTTTGACCGTTATCATGGTGCCAACTAAGAGAATAAGTGACAGCGTTGCTTGCTAGTAAATCTACGAAGAAAAGGAAAGCGATCGAGTTGGATCAGAAAATTAAACTAATAAGAATGTATGAAAATGGTCAAACATTAACAAGTATTGTGCTGAATTCAGATTTGTCAATAATAATATTGTAGCAATATGTTATTAATCATTCCCGAGTTATGTAAAACTTGACGAAGTAAGAAGTTCTGTAATATATCTCTTACCTATGTCGTGGTCTTCTGTATTTTTGGATTATCCGGGATTTGATTTTTATCATCTATCCTGGAAAATCAAGCGTCTACTGTATCTCTTTTGGGGATTACCCTGACTTCTAATCCCTCTTGGCACATAAATATTGCTTCCTCTGCATCTAAAACACTTGGTTTTCTCTTTTGCTCTTGGCGTTACTTTTCTTCCAAACAGCTGTTCACTCTGTACAAATCGCAAATCTGCCCTACCGTGGAATATTGTTCACACATCTGTGGCGGTGCCCCCAAAACCTCTCTCAGGCTTCTAGATTCCATTCAGAAGAGGGCAGTTAGGTTAATTAATGACTCCTCTCTAACAGTCTCTCCATTCGCTGTCTCATAGACGTACTGTTTCTGTTGCATGCTTTTTTCTACAGATACTTCCACAGGCACTGTTCTTCTGAATTGGCTTCTATAATTCCCACTCTTTCAAACCAGTCTGAACTTGTGCAGCCGCCAGCAAACATCCATTTACTGTCCAACTTCCAACTCACAGAACCAACTTTTCATCTTCCTCGTTTATTCATTCAACTGCCATTTTCTGGAACAACCTTCCTTCATGCGTATTTCCTGAAAATTACAGTCTACAGAAGTTCAAGTCTAATGTCAACAAATATCTTCTTTTGTCTTCTCATATCAATGGGTCAACTGTTGATGATCCTGCTCAGGTAGCTAACAAACTAAATGAATATTTTGCATCGACATTCACACATGAGGAGTTATTCAGCGAGGGGAATGCCAGAGATGTATTCAACTCTGGCAGTAAGCTAGAGAATCTTGCTTACTGCCAGTAATAACTGAAAGTAAAGTGGAGGAGAAATTGTTGAAGATAAACACAAGAAAGGCATCTGGGGTGGATGGGATCTATACAGTTATATTAAAGGAGGCAGCAAAGGAACCCCAATTCACAAAGGAGGATCAAAGGCCGACACAAGTAATTATAGACCTGTGAGTTTAACTTCTGTTCCAGGAAAATTAATGGAGGCACTGATTAAAGAAGCACTGCAGGATCATCTAGACAAGACTTCAGTTATAGCTAGGACTCAGCATGGTTTTGTTAAGGGTAAGTCTTGCCTGACCAATTTGATTGGATACTATGATGCAGTCACAAAAGAACTGGATGCAGGGAATAACTTTGATATTATATACTTGGATCTTAGAAAGGCTTTTGATACTGTTGCACATGGAAGACTGCTGCACAAATTGGAGCAGTGTGGCATTGGAGGCAAATTGCTGCTATGGATAAAGGGGTGGTTGAGGGGGAGAAGACAGAGAGTGGTAATCAATGGACACTGCTCATCTTGGACTAATGTTATTAGTGGAGTCCCTCAGGGTTCAGTATTGGGTCCTTTATTGTTTTCTGTATTTATAAATGATATTGATGATGGTATATCAGGCTTAATGTCCAAGTTTGCAGACGATACGAAGGTTGGCAGGGTTGTAAAGGACACTACTGACACTATGCTGCTGCAACAGGATTTGGAAAGGTTGAGCAGATGGGCTTCGAGGTGGCAAATGAAGTTTAACATTGACAAATGTAAAGTACTACATATGGGAAACAGCAACCCCAGAGCAACGTATCAACTCTGTGGTACTACACTGACAGTGGTAGAGAATGAAAGGGACCTGGGGGTGGTTGTGCAGGCAGATATGAAGTTCTCTGAGCAGTGCAGACGGGCTGCAAGAGTAGCTCATGGTGTATTGTCAATGATATATAGGAATTTTTCTAGCAGGGATAAGGAGGTGATTATTCCCTTGTATAAGGCAATGGTCAGGCCACACCTAGAGTACTGTATACAGGCCTGGAGGCCTCATTTCAAGAAGGATGTAGAGCTGCTGGAACGAGTACAGAGAAGGGCAACTAGATTGGTGAATGGGACAAAGGGGTGCTCTTACGAAGAAAGGCTTAAGTTTTTCGAATTAGTGTCTGGAAACTAGGCACCAGCGAGGTGATCTGATAGAGGTGTACAAAGTCTTGAATGGTTTGAGCATGCTCAATGCTGATGAGATTCTTCCTCTTGCTCAGAATAATCACCTGAGAGGGCATAAATTCAAATTGAGGAAAGACAGATGTAGGATAGATGTGCGGAAATTTGCCTTTAGCCAGCGGGTGGTTGGTAGGTGGAACAGACTTCCATCCCTTGTCGTGGAAGTTGATAGCCTAAATAAGTTTAAGGCTCAGCTGGACAGGTATTTCGAACGAACAGAGGGGTGAAGTGGAAGTGGTTATTTTTATTTATTTTTGTTACTTTTTTTTTTTTTTTTTTTTGGCTGATGCTGCATAAGCTTGCTTTCTTGCATCAAATGCCTCTACTAATGCTAAATGCCAGGCATAATGGTGTTTTATATTCATTTGCTTTCTTTGGCTGTGACATTACGTGAAGGTGATCCATAGTTGAGAATCCTGTCCTAAAGCCAGCTTGCTCTTTCGGTTGATTCTCATCAAGTATTTTTTCTAATCTGTTCGTAATGACCCTTCTGAACAACTTGTAGATGTGGAATAACAAACTAATTGGTCTATAATTTCCAATTTCTGATTTATCTCCTTTCTTATGCAGCAAAACTATGATTGCATTATTCCACTCCTTAGGCATCACATCTTTTCTAATGCATTTTGTGAAGAGTATTACCAGTTTTTGAGTCATGTCTTTTCCTCCCAATTTTAACAACTCTACAGTAAATTCATCTTCCCCTGGGGCTTTCTGATTCTTCATTTTCTTCAATGCATGTTCTACCTCATCAGGAAGGATATCATCTACGTTGTATGTGTTACTAATTTGCGATCCATCTTCCCCACCGCTGGCATCATTCCCTCGCTCCTTGTATAACTCATTATAGTAGTCTTCTGATATTTGAATTATGCCTTCTCTGCTATTTATAAGTACACCATCACTATTCTTCAGTTTCAGTATCATTTGTCTTTCTGTATTACTGCTCATGGCTGTTGATTTAAATCCTTCGTTTTCCCTTAATGCTTGTTCTACTTTTCTTGTGTTAACTTTTCTTATGTCCTCTCTGAGTCTCTTTCTAATGGCTTTGCATAACTCAGTATGAGTCTTAATTTTCTCCTTGTCAGTGTTTTTCCTGCTCTTCATTTGTCGTCTGCGGTTCATCATAACAAGTGTTTCTTGACTAATTATTTCTTCTTTGGATTTCTTTTTACCTATAGGTTTCTTGGGCTTTATCACTTTCAGAAAGTTGTAATATTCCTCGTTGATACCTTGGTCCTGAGCAGTCTGCAGAAGCTCAAACTTGTTCTTAAGTTCCAGTACATACTGCTTTTTCTCCTCTTCTGTTATCTCAAAGACCTTTGTATTATTTACTCGAGTCGGTTTTTTCCCTTCTTTTCTTACATCTATATCAGGTGTGGATCTTACCATTCTGTGATCACTTCTAACATATTTACCTTGTTCAAGACAGTAACAGCATTCATGATATATCTTCTGTTAGTGAGGATGAAGTCGATTTCATTAGTTGTTAATCCGTTTGGGCTCTTCCATGTCCACTTTCTGTTCACCCTTTTCTTGAAAAAAGTGTTCATGACTGACATTCCTTGATATGCTGCAAATTCCACAAGTCTTTCACCTCTTTCATTTCTTTCACCAATTCCAAAATTTCCTATAGTTCCTCTTTCTGTGCTGTTTTGTCTCTTTCCAACCTTAGCATTGAAGTTCCCCATAATGATAGTGTTGTGAGTTTTCTGTTCATCTAGAAGACTCAGTTTCAGTGTACATTTCTTCAACCTGTTCATCATCATGGATCTATGTTCGTGCATAAATCATTATAACCTTTAGCTTATACCTCTTAGAAATCCTGAGTAGTAGTTTTGACACCCTTGGTGATGTACTTTTGAATTCCAAAATGTTGTTTTTTATATCTTTATGGACCAGAAAGCCAACTCCACCTTCACTCCTTTCACTGTTTCCATTGGTGTACAGTAGATTTCCACTTGATAAACTGAAGTGATTCATTTCTTCTTCTTGTTTCAGCCAAATCGATGATATTCCAATTCACATTTTCTAGTTCCTTTTCCAGCTCTAATATCCTGTCTTCACCGATGAGCGATCTTACGTTGTAACAGGCCAAGTTCAGTTTCCGTACATGACAACCTGGTCGTACCCAGAGATTCTTAGTGCCCTCTGCTTCCACTCTGATCCTCTCGCTGCAGTAAGAGGGGTGAGTGAAAGCTTCTGGGGACTGAGGGCCATTTATTTCGTCTTACTGTCACGTGCTGGAGGGTTTGGGCTTTTCCTCTTCATGCTAACCAGGCGTCTTGAAGAGAACCACTCTACACGTTCGTTGCCACCTAAGTGACGTAACAGGGCTTACCATCGAGAAGGTGTGCACGAGTGGATTTTAAGGAGGCAGGCCAACTGGACTTCTCCTACATCTTCTGAAATAGAAAGATATTGGATCCATCAGTGTTTTAGACTGAGTGTCTGATAACACACAGAATGCCTGTTCCCCCTCTAAGCCCTAAAAATTATTATTAAGTATTATTTATACTTTGTAAAGCAGTGATTATTCAGTCCAAACTAGATTTCGAACAGGCTAAGAGTAGAAAACTTGCTTCTTGTCCAAATGGTAGCCGAGCATTCTGGTCTCTTTTTTGCCAAACCTATTGGCAGTAATTTTTGCCCATCTCTGTTCCCACCTCTGTTAAAACCAGATGGTTCTGTTGCCACATCAGCTGAAGATAAAGCTGACTTGCTAGCATCCCATTTTTCTTCCAACTCATGTATTGATGATCTTGGTAAATCACCTAAAACCATTCCTAGTACACTCCATTCAGTGGCTCCTGTGGTCTTCTGTCAAAAGGATATCAGAACGATTTTGGATGAATCTGATAAGAAAGCTGCAGGTCCTGATGGTATTTCTTCACTTATTCTCAAAACCTGTGCCCCGAATCTACTCCTGTTTTGTGTCATCTTTTTTCACTTTCTTATTCCAAAGGCGTTTTTCTTTCTTGGAAATTTGCTCATATCCAGCTAGTTCCTAAAAAGGTAACAAATCCCTTCCATCCAATTATCGTTCCATTGCGATTACTTCTACTTTTTCTAAAGTAATGGAGAAATAAATTAACCACCAACTCTTAAACTATCTAGAAATCTTTCATCTGATCAACAATCGCCAGTATAGATTCCGTCAGTGTCGTTCCACTGGTGATATTCTGGCTTACACTGCTCTACCATTAATATCCGGACACCCCTCCATGGATGGGGAAACATGTCCTATGCATGCAACACTTCACTGAACCTGCTATAAATATGTACACTGGGCTTCGAACAGACAGTTGCAAAAGTGGGCATGCAAGATGACACGTTCAACAGAATTACCTCAATAGTTCAACAGAATTGATCACCTCATCAAATGCTAAATGCCGATTAACATGGTGTAAGGAGTGCAAATCCTGGACTGTAGAGCAATGGAAAACAGTCCTATAGACAGAAGAGTCGAGGTTTGCACTCTACCAGTCTGATAGCCATTCCTGGGTGTGGCGAATGCCAAACGAACAGTTCCTTCCTGATTGAATCCTCTACAATGAAGTTTGGTGGAGGCAGTGTCATAGTATGGGCTCCTTTCATGGTTTGGCTTGGGTTCATTAGTCGTTGACAAAACCATGAATGCTGTGGACAATTATGCACTTCCAACATTATGGCAATACTTCGGGGAAGGTCCATACCTGTATCAGCAAGACAGTGTGCCATGTCATACTGCTCAGGTCGTAACAGAGTGGTTTGAGGAATGGGTGTGGAAAAGTTGGATTGGACAACCCAGAGTCTTGATCTGAACTCTATCGAGCATCTTTGGGATGTATTGGATTGTCGGGTACATGCACGTCAAGATCGCCCAAAGAACAAGGCTGAACTGGTGGCTGTATTAAAGGCCAAGTGGAGGAACATATCACTTGACGTTTATAAAAAGTTGGTTCAGAGTATGCCGCATAAAAGCAAAAGGTTTCAGCACAAAATATTAAATGACACAATAAAAACTCTTTTTTGTCTAAAGGCTGGTGTCTGGATATTAATGGTAGGGCAGTGTACGATACCCCTCTATGGACAAATTTAATGGAAAAGTTTGGTGAAACTCAAGCCATTTCTCTTGACTTTTCAAAGGCTTTTGATCATGTTTGGCCTAAAGGCTTTCTAAATAAGCTTCCATCCTTAGGTTTGTCACTGCTCTTTGTAATTGGGTATCCAGTTTTCTTTCTGACGCTCACTGTGGTTGATGGCAGACAGCTCTCTGTCTTCTAACTTCTCCATTAATGCTGATGTTCCCCAGCATTCAGTTCTTTCTCCCACTCTTTTCCTCTTGTATATATTAATGATCTTCTTCCATTGACTGGAAATCCTATCCATAGTTTTGCTGACTATAGCCCATTGAATTTCACCTTCCAGTTAGAGAAACCTTGCCCTGCAGAAACAGCTTCAACTTCTCGAGTATCCACTGCCAAATCCTTAAATGCTAATCTCCAGTGGGGCAAAGATAACTTAATTTCAATCCTTCTAAAACTCAGTCCTGTCTTATATCTCACAAAAAGGATTCTTCTGCTCCTTTGCTTATCTCCGCTGACGCTCCGATTTTCTAGGCAAGATCTTGGGGATTACCCTGACTTCTAATCTCTCTTGACATAAAGCACATTACAAATATTGCATTCTCTGCATCTAAAAAACTGGGTTTTCTCCTCCGTTCTTGGCTTTACTTTTCTTCCAAACAGTTGTTGACTCTGTAGAAATCACAAATCCAGCCTACCATGGAATATTATTCCTACAACTGGGGTGGTACCCCAACCTCTCTCAGGCTTCTAGATGCCATTCAAAAGAGGGCAGTTAGGTTAGAATACGGTCGATCTGCCAACCCGCACTGGACCAGCGTGGCAGATTATGGTCCATTTCCTTCAGCATGAATTGTAGAGGAGGCTTCCATCCTGCAGTGGGTTGATAATGGCTGCAATTTACTTTTTTTTTTTTTAGGTTAATTAATGTCTCATCTGTAACAGAGACTCTTCACTCTCTGTCTCATAGACAAATTTCTGTTTCTGCTGCATGCCTTTTCTATAGATACTTGCATGGGCACTGTTCTTCTGAATTGGCTTCTATAATTCCCTTCTTCAAAGAAGTCTGAACACTTGCCGTAACCAGTCAACATCCTCGTACTGTCCAAGTTCAAACTCGCAGAACCAACTTTTCTTCTTACTCATTTATTTATTCAACTTCTGTTTCCTGGAACAACCTTCTTTCATGCATATTTCCTGAAAATTACAATCTACAAATGTTCAATTCTAATGTCAACAAGTATCTTCTTTCATATTTTCAACCTTCAATCCATGCATGGTACTAAGTGCTATATGTTCTTAAAAAAAAAAGAAAAGTACCTATGCATAACAATGGTCCTTGAGAATGAAAAAAATTTAGTATGGAAAACATATTTATTTAACATGATATACTATAAGATAGTAAACTAATTATAAGGAATTGTGGGATATGTGGTTTCTTTCTTTGGCAATTTTGCAGTTTACAATACACCTATGTAAATCTAAACAGACGGCATTACTGAATTTTTAGTGCGAACCCCCAGAACACTTTTGTGAACCCCAGGTGTTTGCAAATCACCGGTTGGGAATCGCTGATCTAGAGTATCTACCCCATCTTTCATTGAATTATAAAATGTAGCAGTTTTTGGCCTTCTGCTGTCAATAGCACTATCATAGTGTATGATTGATATTAGAACTTTTTTTGTTATGTAAGACACAATTGTGGTCTGATCTTTGAATGGAAACAAACTACTAGTTTACATCATTTACATTTACCAATTGAGCTGGAAGTTTATTTTTCTGAAACGTGCCAGCAAGTGTAACATTTCTTTCCAATCATTTCAAAGACAGAGGCACACTATGAAATCAATTATCTACAGTTAAATTACTGTTGATTCCTTCGATTGAATTTTCAATTGCATTCAAAAGGGCACATGCCCCTGGAGTTTGTTTTCCCACACAAACTTCCATATTCAACATCTAACATGTTCTTGCATCACATAAAGTAATACTCTTCAAGCCATATTTTTCCAGCTTATTTGGAATATAATTTGTTGGACCAAACACCTACCCCTGAATGGCACTAATTGTTCATCTAGAGTTGCACATTTTGATAGGGATGCTATAGATATATATAACATTAGTGATAGGCATCTCTGGTATCTCTCTAAAAACATGGTCAAGAATGTATAGAAAGCTGTGAGTTGGTCCGATTATTTTCTGATGTGTCTGTCACTTATGGAGTTGAATTTTATGGTCCGAAGAAGGAAATAGAATTGCTTTAAAGACAAAGTGGGAGAAAACATTTCCACACCAAACTCATCACTACTGCACAAATTTTCTAGGTTTTGTCGCTCTGCTCAATACATTCCTGCAAGCATAATTAACACAGTGAAAGTTTTTATTTCACCTTCATCTGTTCTTTTGGCAGTTGTCCCGTGAAAAATATGAAGATATTTTTGCGATGTAGGAGTTACTAAACAGTTTATCATTTCATCATCACATAACACAAAACAATCAACTGGCACTTTCACATTCTTACCTACAGCGTTTCCACCTGGCAAATGAGTAACATATTACGGCGAGTGGTGTGGACATTTTGACAAGGGACAACCTTTCTCCACACAGTCATTCTCTCCTCTCTGAAGTTGCCCTTCCTGTAGTTGTCTGCTTCATCCTTTGAACTAATGTTGCAATCAGAAGATACATTTGCACACATACACTCTGCAGATTCTTCTACTGAAACTAAGGATGCTCCCATTATTATTATTATTAGCCATATAGTGCAAGGAAGCCTGAGGCTTATGCTGCACCAGCCGAAAAAAAAAATTTCTGAATTACCCGAGAGAGAGAGAGAGAGAGAGAGAGAGAGAGAGAGAGAGAGAAAGAGAGAGAGAGAGAGAGAAAGAAAGAAAAGAAAAAGGGAATCACCAAGAAAGAGAAGAATGATGATATCCAGCTCAGGACCCTGGGTGTGTCAAGCCCATACTCACCAGATGTGAGCCCCTGGGTTATGATGGCTAAATGTTTAACTACTTCTTTTGCAGCTTCTTTCTCTACAGCAAATTTTTTTCCACCATACTTTCTGTATTATAAAATCATTTAACTACCAATCAGTATTAGATAGACTTCTCCTAACACCATCTCTAAAAACTTCATGTGAATGCAGTTTCAAAATATTTGCTCAGTTTATCAGTAACCATACAGGTTCATCAACAACTATACCATTCATATCCATTGGACCAGTGTGATTCAACTTTTCTGTTGAAAAATCCAAAGACTTCTCATAATATGCTGAGTAACATTATCACACACTAATTTGCATTTATTGTATGACTCCATATATCTCCTGACAATTTATAATCATCCCATAATTTTTCTTCTGCCATGAAGTTCGTTGAACTGTTCTTGAACAAAATCTTTTTTTTTTGCCTATGTAAGCCTTTGGGAAATTTTCAAATTGCAATTGGTATATGGGGCAATAGTACACCATCGACATTGATGTTAATTGTAGTAAGGGCAATCAGATTTGACAACAGCTGCATTCACATTTAAAAAAAAACAATTTAACACAATTAAATGTAGGTTTGAACATATTGGCCATGACTGCTCCAAAAACTAGGATATGACCTGCCTTCCAACCCACTTTCACCCACCCATTGCTGCCCCCTCTACTAAGGAGGACCCAAAGAATTGCTCAGTGATTTACGATTAACTCTTCCAAGCACCCTTGAACTATTGTTGTTAGACATGCCCCTGGCAGCCAGTTTGTATAAAAAAGCGAGTTTATATATATAAAAAAAGTCTTTAATGATTTAACTCTCTTTTCTTTCCTGTTTATTTACCGTCTTTGTGGTCTCTGAATGTAGGATATTGGGGAAACATCATTATGATTTCTATCTCACTTCCTACATAGCCAGAATTGTGTGTGTGCACGTGCACATTTACTACATTTTTCTTGGTGTTTTTTTGGTTGCTGTAATGTTGCCTGTGTTGGTGAGATTAGTAAAGTGTACATTTTTCCTCAAAGCTGTGCATGTTTCTTTCATCTGCTACAATCAAACTACTTTACTGGATGAGTAACAATTTTTCACCAGTCTTTCAGGCTAATCAAATGCTATTAATTAGTTTTCATTCAAAGATTTCAGAAATAACACATTAGATAAAACAAAAAAAAATTTTTTCATTCAATTTCTACATTATTTAGAGATTCAATGACTGGAAAGGGTGAATTTTCAGAGAGATATATTTGTAACTGTGTTACAATTTTTCTAAATATTGAATACTGCAGTTACCAAAACTTAAGTTAAGAAAAAAATAATAAATAAAACTTATCTTTTTATACTACAGTGGTATAAAAGAAATTAATAAAAATTGAGCAGGACTATGCATGAACCCCCACTAGTCAACAAAGCTATAGCATAAGTGCTACAAAACAATTATATTTATTATGAATATTTTTGTTTTGTTTTATAGTCTTATTCATTATGAATTTGTGACTATAAAACAAATATGAATATATTTGTTTTATAGTAAACAAATATGAATATACTGTATTTGTTTTATAGTTCTGCTCAAAAATTTATATTATGAATATAACTTTAATTTTCTTTACTGAATTGGAAATAGTCTTTAATTATGATTTATGCAGTTTTTTTTTCCCTATTTCTCATCTCATGAAATTTCTTGTAGCGTAGTGTAGACTTTTTTTTTTTTTCTTTCCCTCCAGTTATTTTCTACTCCACTTTTGCCATATTCCAGATTTATTTTTATTTTATTGAATGGCTCAATCCATTATTCTGGGTATTTACAAGTCATTTATTACATATGAAACATTTCATCTTTAAATGGTGATCTTTTGTAATGAGGAGAAGCTGTACAAGTGAGGCTGAGCAGTATGAAATTAACAATATATTATGATATTGTTTAGTACGATTGCATCATTACTAATTGGTTGAATTTTAAGACAAACCAAAGTTTGTATGTTAGGCATCATTATTATAACATCCCATACTGTGAAATCCTTCATAACCTTTCTCTTATACTTAGAATAAGTAACACTTTCCCATTAGAGAAGGCTACTGTTACTTATTCTCAGTTGTGACCATTAAGCAACCATTTCAAGAAGGCTATTTGTCCCCTCATTGGTGGGTGGATACCCAGAGTATAGGAGCTGATGACCCATTTGTGACTTTAGCATTAGCAGTGGCAAATGATGCAAGAAATGAAGCTTATACAGTATCAAAAAAAGAAAAAAAAAAAAAGAAAAAATCCCCAACACCTTCCATTTCACCTAGTCATTCCTTCCAATAGTTTGTCCTGTTTTTCCTTGAATTTATTTAGGCTATCTACTTCCACAACAGATGGAAGTTTTTTCCAGCAATCAACCACATGCTGTCTGAAGGCAAACTTCTGCTCATTTATTCTGCAATCGTCCTTCCTCAGTTTGAATTTATTCCACCTCGTGTTTTTGTGTGTGTGCTCTGAGTAAGGGCGCCTCCGTAGCCAGGTGGGAAGGAGCAGCAGTGCATAGCACACGCTTCTTGATTAGACCGGGGTTCAAGCCCGTCACCACCAAATATGGAGGATGCGGAAAGGTCAGGGAATGACCACCGCATATCCCGGAGCAATATGGCCTTAGTTGCTAATGCTCCTAAAAACCAAACAAACAACAACAACTCTGAGTAAGAGAAAGAATCTCATCAGCATTGAGCTTGCTCAATCCATTCAAAACCTTAAACACCTCAGTCAGATCACCTTGCAGGTACCTAGTCTCCAGACCTTGCAATTTGCAGAACTGAAGCCTTTCTTAGTAAGAGCACTCCTTTGTTCCCCACCAATTATATCATTGTCCTTCTCTGTATTTGTTTCGGTAGCTCTACACTTTTAACACAATATGAGAGATGCTGAGAGGTGTACTTCTTAGACTATTAAAATTTTTGGGCAGAAAGCCTCCACTATGTAAAATTCGTAGTTAAGAATAACAATGTAAAATAGTTGAATATTAAGGCACCAAAGTTACGTTAGGCATCATTATAACATCTCATATTTTGAAATCCTTCATAAGTTGCCTTCCTCAATTATTTTGAGTAAGTAACACTTCCCCATTATAAAAGTCTGCTGCTGTTACTTATTCTCAATTGTGTACCATGACCCAGACAGCACTGTTTCAAGGGTATTTGGCCTCTCATCAGTGGGCAGGTAGGTAACCTACTGATAATCAGCTCTTATATCAGTAGGTAACCTACTGATATAAGAGCTGATGACCCAGTTGTGATTTATTTACAAAATGTGAGATGTCATGATTAACAATATTGAAATTACAGATGATTCTTTATTAGAAAAACTTACAAGGTTGAAGGCAAGTAAGGTGATCAAGATGATGGTATGCCTAATAATTTTACGAGAGAGAGAGATTGATTGATTTTTGATTTTTCTTAAATGACATCAATGAAGTGATAGAGGGTGTGATATCAAAATTTACAGATAGTGTAAAGTTAATTATCAATCCTCCTTCAGGATGATTTGGTAGGGCTCATGTATGGATGACAGTTATGTTTAAAAGTAGAAAACCCCAACTTAGGGAATAGCAACTCCAAAAAACTTATATTTGGTGGAGTTGAATTAAAAACAGCAGAGGGAGAAAGGGATTTGAGAGTTATGATACAGGTGGACACATTCTTCATGCAGTGTAGGCAGGCTGCAAGGAGGGCTGTGGTGTCCTCTTGATAATTTGCCACACATTTTCTTGTATAGATAGGGAGATCATAATCCTATTGTATAAGGTAATTGTTTACCACACCTAAGGTATTGACCCCACCTGAAAGTGTGGTCTTCATATTCAGAGACCACACTGAAAACAAGACATTGAGCTTCTTGAAAGAATCCAAATACAGGCAACCCCCTATATCACAACATGTATGCTACCAGGTTAAGGAAGGTTGTTTGGGGTCTGGAAATCTTTTCATTGTAATGTGATTTTACTCTGATAAACGAACAGATTTATTCCAAAACGTTAAACTAATGATTAGGCTTAGTTCATATTTTTAGAACGATTTGAATGTTGTTTTTTTAGTGATATCCAGTTTGTTTCCATTTATTTTCTTATCTGGTACTTTAATCACATTTTTAACCAGTCACACTGATAGTCACTTAAACGATAAGGTGGGTGGTGAAAACAAAAACAACTTTCAAAATTGTAATAGTAAATAGTGTTTCTTCTTTTGTGTAATTTGTGCTAATCAAACCAATAATAGTTGTTTTCTTTTACTCACAGCTATTGTTTTCCCATTCCTATTTTTGTGCAGAAAATAAAATTTTGCAAAGGGGAAAATTATATAAGTAAATATTGTATATTAGAATAACATTTAGTAACCAACTAAATTTTTTAGCTTGAGTATAAAGTTCAGCCTTCATTACTGTGAGAAATGTTTTATGATTTATCTATCTGTATTTTATCTCATTTTGCACCTTATACTGAACTGATTTAATATGCTTTATTGATTGTTATATTTATAGAAAGATGATGGAGAAACGGGTATTATCTTAGAAACTCCAGGTGATCCTCTTTGTCCTGTTAGAACGTTCAGATTTTATTTGTCCCGTTTAAATCCTGCCTGTGAGGCATTGTTTCAGCGTCCTAAGGAACATGTTTCCAATAGAGATCTCTGTTGGTAAGAATACTAATTATATATGTATATTAATTGTGAATGTGCTAGGTGTAATTAGGAAGTATGCCATTTTATTCACAGTATAGATTTACTAATTTACTTGAAGTGTTTCTCTTGTATTTGTGATATTCAAATTTTGACAAAATTTCCAGAGATCAAATTTGCAATATTTTTTTCTATCATTTGTATATATATAAGGGGTATTTGAAATGTTTCTGGTGTACCATAGAAAGAATGAAAGCCGACCGGGCTAGCTGGGTGGGTAAAGTGCCTACCTAGCAACCCAAAGGTCGCGGGTTCGAATCCCGCCTCGGGCTTGGATCAAAGTACTGTAAAAACCTTGGGAGGTGCATTATGGCCACAGAAGCCAATGCGCCAATAACTACTACAAAAAAAAAAAAAAAAAAGAAGAAAGAAAGAATGAAGCAGGCTGGAATTGAATCAACTTTTATTTAGTATAGTCTTCTCTTATGACCATACACCTGATACAGTATAGACTAGTTTTCTAGATCCCTTAAGCAGAACCTGTTGTCTGCTACTTCTAACGGCGCCTCCGTAGCCAGGTGGGAAGGAGCAGCAGTGCGCAGCACACGCTTCTTGATTAGACCGGGGTTCGAGCCCGTCACCACCAAATACGGAGGATGCGGAAAGGTCAAGGAATGACCACCACATATCCCGGAGCAATATGGCCTTAGTTGCTAATGCTCCTAAAAACCAACCAAACAAACAACAAACAGCTACCTCTAACCACTTTTTGTCCATATGAATAACATCGTTATTTGTCCCATATCTGCTCCTTTAAAATATTTTTCTTAATCTTCTTATTCCCTGGTTTCTTAATCTTCTTATTCCCTGGGGGGGGGAAATGGTGGCAATTAGCAATCGAAAGGGTCCATATGTGAAGAATATTTGTGTGTGACAATTCGTAATTTGAATCGGGTGGGCAACCTCCGGTCCGCAAACATGCATAATCTGGCCTGCGGTCGTGTTCAAAATATATATAATAAACATCCACTGAAGAATATATATCATGAAATTATGTTTATTGTAATTTTTATTATATTTTCTGTTATTAAATTGTTTTTAATATTTTGATTGTGACATTAGTATTAGTAAAGGCACATGATGCAAGAAAGCAAGCTTATATAGCATCAGCCAGGGAAAAAAAAAAAACACCTTATTTCACCCATCCACATGCTCCAAATGTTTGTCTAGTTCTGCCTTGAATCTATTTAAGCTATCAACTTCTACAACGACAGATGGAAGTTTTGTTCAAGCAATCAACCACCTGCTGGCTAAAGGCAAATTTCTACATATTTATCCTACAACTGTCTTTCCTCAGTTCCTGCACCTTGTTTTCCAGGCTGATGTTTATTTCAATAGAAGCAGTGCAAGAATCACTTTCACCTCTGCCAGTGGCTACTGTTTTTGTTCAAGCAATCAACCACCTGCTGGCTAAAGGCAAATTTCTACATATTTATCCTACAACTGTCTTTCCTCAGTTCCTGCACCTTGTTTTCCAGGCTGATGTTTATTTCAATAGAAGCAGTGCAAGAATCACTTTCACCTCTGCCAGTGGCTACTGTTAATCGATTAGTCCATGTATCCCCACCCCCAAGCTAACAGTTTTCCGACCCATCTAACACTGCCTTGCTAGCATCAGCAAATGTTCTTGCACCCTTTCTAATTAAGTGTATCCCCATCCCTGTAGAAGCAGTCTCTTCTGTTAACAAGCAGAGACCAGGCTGAGAAAAATTCTACCCCTTGAGCCTTGCACAATCTCTCCAGAGCCAAATTGATCGACAAGGCTCTCATCATATACTTCTTCCTATCGTTCTGGGCAGAATGCAGACACTTTCAAATTCAACCCTAACTCACGGCTTTTTTTTTTAAACATTGACCTGCACTTGTTAAGTAATTCCGCCGGTCTCCTACTCTTAATATCATTAGTGCCAATGCCAACGTGTACAACAATATCACCTTTTGTGCCCTTAAAAGAGGATATCTGCTCTGCAACATCATGAACCTTTGCTCCTGGCAGACATACCTTGGTCTTGTTCCACCAATCCTTTTTGCAGAATATGTTCCCAGTTTCCCTGACAATAGAGCCACTGACAACAACTGTTTCCTTTGGGACCAGTGCATTCTGCCTTGGGGTTTGGTGCTGTATTGCTTGATGTTCAAGTGCAATTTCTGGCAGTGATGTGGGCAGTTGAGAGCTTGATGGGCCCCTCAATTTAAATCCTTCGAGGGCATCTACTCTGTTCTTCAAGCTCTCATATAGGCCCATAACAATGCTGAGTTGGTGCCTGATTTCCTTACCCACAAAGACCTTGGCAATATCATGTCATGTTCCTGATTGCTCCACACACATCAAACAAGCAGTACATTTCAAAAGGCTGTGATTCAGAGGATAACTGCTCTCCTCAGTTCTCCCCTGAGCCACAGCACTCACATTAGCTTGAGCCTTTTGCTCTGCCGCTCTGGTCTGAGTCATGAATTCGATTCAATTTTAAAAATTTTAAATAAAATTTCAATTTCAATACAAAAATATAATCCTAAACTTATATCCCAATGCAGTTATAACACTATATATATATATATATATATATATATATACACACACACACACACAGTGGAACTTCTCTATTACGAACTTCTATTTAACGAATTTCTCTATATTACGAATTTTTTTCCAAAACATTGTACCTTGAAACGAAATTACATGTAAAATTAACCCCATATAGCGAAGTGTTAGTCTCTTTATAACTAATTTTTAAAAAAAAATTAGTAAAAGCATTTACTGCTAAACAGCCGCTCAAATATACTGCCTCCTTCCTTCCGAAATTGCGCATTAGCATCTGGAATTAAATAACCATCCTTTTAGTGAACACTTGTGGCCATTGATGCCCGTAGGAGGGTCTTTATTTTATTTTTGTTACAGTTATTCAACCAAATGGGTTTTCTTAACAGTGGTCGTAAACTTTACAATAAATAGGGTAGATTTGTAAATTTATGTTGGCTCAGGGGAAAACAAAATTCGCTGCGGTAAACTTGAGCATGCTGCGGCAGCAATACATAGAATGCTACCATAGTCGGTTTTTAGTAATGCCTACTGAGTGACATTTGCTTTTCACCTCAACTGTACCACGTGACGTTCCTGTCAATCATTATATATCCTCATCTAACTGGACTCCCTATAGATCGTTTTCATGAATTTTTTTTTTTTTATTTCGTTCATCATCAATCACATAGGCTATATGCTCTTGTATTTTTTTTTTTCTGAAAAGTAACATACAGCATGCATTAACCATAAATTTTCTTTTGTGTATATGTGAATGAAAGCAGAATAAAAGAAATTCACAAAGTCGTATATTTCTTCAAAGTGATTGATAGGAAAGGTCACGTGATACTATTTGAATTGGCAAGCGAACATCACCGAGTAACAATTCACTTATGGCCAGTGCAGCGAAGTTTGTGGTGTATGTATCGGCTAGAGCTGCAGTCGAGTAATTTTTACAATTGTGGAAACAATGTCGAAAAGAAAGTGTTTAAGTATTAATGATAAAGCAAAGATTGTTATGTATTGACCAGAGTTTTAAGAAAAAAGATGTTGTGGAGAAATATGGCATACCTGCAAGCAGTTTATCTACGATTTTAAAAAATCGAGAATCAATTTTAAATGCAATTGAAGGAGGAGCAGACAAGAAACGAATTAAGTTGTGTATATATGAAGATGTTGATAAAGCTGTTCTAAAATGGGTGCAAATGATATGTGAAAAGAATATACCAAAATCGGGCCTAATAATTAAGCAACAAGCTCTGAAATTTGCACAGTCCCTTGGAATTTCATTCCAAGGGACTGTGCAAATACTGAATTTAATGCAAGCACTGGGTGGCTAGATAAATTTAAGAAGTGCCACAGAATTGTGGAAAAGGTTATTTGTGGAGAAAGTGTTAATGTAAGCGAAGATTGCAACAGTTGGAGGAACAATACCTTAAAGAAGATTTTGGAAGAATATGAACCTAAGGATGTTTTTAATTCTGACGAAATGGGTTTATTCTTTTAAATGTTTACCGAATAGAACACTTGCTTTTAAGGATGATAAATGTTTTGGCAGAGAACAAAGCAAAGAAAGAATCACTGTGTGCTAGTTGGAGCAAATATGACAGGAAGTGAAAAATTAAGACTTTTAGTCATCGGAATATCAAAAAACCCAAGATGTTTTAGAGGCACAAAATCTTTGGAAGTTGACTACACCTTTAATAAAAAAGCATGGATGACAAGTGATATTTTTGAAGAATGGATATTAAAACTAGACAAGTGTATAACAAAAAAATTAAAAAGGAAAATCGTATTGGTAACTGACAACTATCCGGCACATCCTGCCAAACTTAAAAGTGCGAAGTTGTTGTTTTTACCACCAAACATAACATCAAAACTCTGCCAGTGGACCAAGGCATTATTAAAAATTTTAAATTTCATTATCGAAAGAGAATAATAACGAAGATTGTCAATGCGTTATCAGAAAATAGAAACTTGGAGGTTACAATTAACCTTAGAGATTGCATCTCTGAACTGGCAAAAGTTTGGACAAACGATGTCACTGAATACACTATTCAAAATTGCTTTTTGAAAGGGGGATTTGCATTGAATACAGAAGTCGAACAACGACTGGACGAACAGGATGAACTGCCCCTTTCACAACTGAAAAACAATTGGACATTATTAGAATTGTCCAGAAACATCGAAAATGAAATAACACTGGTTATTTCATTTAAGGAAATAACACTGGTTATTTCATTAAAGTGTTAGACACGACCATGATCACGAAGAAATTAACGATGATGCTGAAGACGCATCAGAACAACCCGTAGAAAAGCCAACTTGCGAAGAAATGATTAACGCTTTTAAAACGGTTCGTACGGGTCTACAGTTTTATGAAAATTTCCCTGATAATGTTTTTAATGCTCTGAACAAATGTGAGGTTTTTTTTGAGAATCAGACAATTTTTTAATTGTACTGTGCAAACGAAAATTACAGATTTTTTTTAATTTGTGATACTTACCAACAAAAATTGTGTAAACGTGATTTAAATATGTTTTTGAAATAAAATACATTAAAAATAAATGTATATTCGTTTTCATTTTATAATTAGATAACAATTTCTAATAAAAAAGATATTCTCTGCATAACGAATTTTTTCACAGGATTTATCGAATTCGTTATAAGGAAGTTTGACTGTATATATATAAAACCTTAATTTTTTTAAATATAATACCAACTGGATAAATTTGAGAATTTAGAATATAAGTATGAGGGGGTGAACACTGTACCCACTTCTTTGTTGTACCCTATAAATAAACACATAAAATGTAGTAAAATTAAAATGATGAGGTAGCTAATTATAGATATATGGATACATTGAATGGAACATTAACTAGGGCTATCTCCACACAATATATCCCATCAATAATTAGCTGAATCTATCTGTTTTTGTTTGCCATTTGCCAGTTTTTCTATGTTCAAATATAGTAGTAGTAGTAGTAGTAGTGGCACATGATGCAAGAAAGCAAGTGTAGGAGCTTATGCAGCATCAGCCAAAAAAAAAAAAAAAAATCACACCATTCCCTCCAAATGCTTGTCCAGTTCCTCCTTAAATTTATTTAACCTATCAACTTCCACAACGACAGATGGAAGTTTGTTCCAGCAATTAACCACCCGCTGGCTAAAGGCAAATTTCCGCACATCTATTCTACATCTTTCCTTTCTTAATTTGAATTTATGTCCCCGTAGGTTCGTAATCTGAACAAGTGGAAGGATCCCATCAGAATTCAGCGTGCTCAACCCATTCAAGGCCTTATAGACCTCAATCAGATCACCGCGCAGGTGCCTAGTCTCCAGCCACTGCAATTTGCAGAACTTAAGCCTCTCTTGGTAAGAGAATCCCTTCATTCCCCTCACCAATCGTGTTGCTCTTCTCTGTACACGCTCAAGCAAATCTACATCCTTCCTAAAATGAGGCCTCCAGACCTGTACGCAGTACTCAAGGCGTGGCATGACCATTCCCTTATACAGAGGGACAATCACCTCCTTTTCCCTGCTAGCAAAATTCCTATATATCATTGACAAAACCCCATGACCCGCCCTAGCAGCCTGTCTGCACTGCTCAGAAAACTTCATATCTGACTGCACAATTACTCCCAGGTCTTTTTCATTTTCTACCACCTTAAGTGTAGTACCACACAGTTGGTAAGTTTCTCTGGGGTTACTTCTACCCATATGCAGTACTTTGCATTTGTCAAGGTTGAACTTCAGTTGCCACTTCTTAGCCCATCTGCCCAAATTATCTAGATCCTGTTGCAGTAGCACACTGCCATTACTATCATTAACAACCCTGCCAACCTTTGTGTCATCTGCAAACTTCGACTTTAAGCCTGATATACCTTCATCAATATCATTGATAAATACACAAAACAACAGTGGACCCAACACCGAACCCTGTGGGACTCCACTAATAACATTAGTCCACGAAGAGCAGCACCCATTGATTACCACCCTCTGTCTTCTCCCACTTAACCATCCTTTTATCCATTGTAGCAACTTACCCTTAATACCATTCTGCTCCAATTTGTACAGTAGTCTTCCATGCGCAACAGTGTCAAAAGCTTTCCTGAAATCCAAGTATACGATATCAAAATTATTTTTTGCATCCAGTTCCTTTATGACCACATCATAATAACCAATCAAATTTGTCAGACAAGACTTTCCCTTAACAAACCCATGCTGTGTTTGAATTATTGCTGCAGTCTTGTCTAGATGATCCTGCAATGCATCTTTAACCAGTGACTCCATTATTTTACCCGGAACAGAAGTTAAACTAACTGGTCTGTAATTACTCGTGTCACCCTTCGATCCACCTTTGTGAATTGGGGACACATTTGCACATCTCCAGTCCGTGGGAACCTCTCCTGAGTCGAAGGATGCTCTCATAATTATGGCTAAGGGTTTGCTTAGTTGCTTTGCCGCCTCCTTTAATGGCACTAATGATATTAAGAGTAGGAGACCGGCGGAATTACTCAACAAGTACAGGTCACTGTTGAAAAAAAGCCGTGAAATAGGGTTGAATTTGAAAGTGTCTGCAATTCTGCCCAGACACGATAGGAGGGAGTACATGATGAGAGCCTTGTCGATCAATTCGGCCCTGGAAAGATTGTGCAAGGCTCAAGGGGTAGAATTTTTTTCAGCCTGGACTGTACTTGTTAACAGGAGAGATTGCTTCTACAGGGATGGGATACACTTAAATAGAAAGGGTGCAAGAATATTTGCTGATGCTATCGAGGCAGTGTTAGGTGGGTCGGAAAACTGCTAGTTTGGGGGGATACAAAGACTAATAGTTTAACAGTAACTGCAGGCAGAGGTGAAGGTGATTCTTGCACAACTTCTATTAGAATAAGAAGCGACCTGGAGCGAGGGGTGTTGGGGGTTTCAGGGACGGATGGCAGTCATCATGGAATAGTTGGGTATATGGGATGTATTAGGGTAACAAGGAATAGGCATAGGAGCATGTATGCTTGCATGTATACCAATGCTAGAAGTATAGTAAATAAATTTGATGAATTTGAAGTGTTGGTCAAGACATCAAAAGCGGATATTGTTGGGATAGCAGAGACGTGGTGTCACAAAGATATAAGGAATGCAGAACTGGAATTTGGGGAGTACAATGTGTACAGAAAGGATAGACAGGACAGAAAGGGAGGGGGTGTTATGCTGTTAATTAAGAAAAACATAAAATCAAAGGAAGTGCACCCAGTTAATATAGATGAACAGTGCTCTGTTGAGTCAGTTTGATGTGAGATAAGCACTGCGAAAGGAAAAATAAGAGTAGGAGTGTGTTATAGGCCTAATGACTTGAATGAGTACAATGAACAATTGTACAGAGAAATAGAGTGGGCCAGTAAATCAGAATGTCTTATAATGGGGGATTTTAACTTCCTAGATATTGACTGGAACTTGTGGGTTGGTCACTCACACACTAGTCAGACTTTTGTGGATTTATTGGATGATTGTTTTCTGCAGCAGCATGTTCGAGAGGCAACCAGAGAAAGTAACACTCTTGATCTGGTTATCAGCTGTGATCATTCGTGTATTAAGAATTTGCAGATAAAGGAACCACTAGGTGGCAGTGATCACAGTGTGCTGAAGTGGGATTTACTCAAAGAGGTAACTACCGTCAGGGGTAAAGGAAAGGGTTTTTGCTTCCGTAAAGGGGAGTACAGTGGTCTCAGACAGTTTTTAAATTCTGTACAGTGGGATCAACTGACGATGTTACAAACAGTAAATTCTAAGTGGGAAGCATTCAAGGAGTTAATCGTGGAAGCTACTAGACTTTATATACCGATTAAGAAATATCGTTCAAGGTTTAGGCCTTAATGGTTATCAAATGAACTAATGAGACTCGTGACAGAGAAGAAAAATGCATGGGATGCATATAAATTATCAGGTGACGCAGAAGCCTGTGGCAGATATAAGCTAGTCTGTAATCAGGTCACAAAGGAGGTTCGGCAGGCGAAGGCGGATTACGAGAAATCTTTGGCAAAAGATGCTAAGAAAAACAGCAAGGATTTCTTTACTTATATAAACTCTAAAAGGAAGGGGATGAATATGATTGGTCCACTTGACATCGATGGTTCGACTGTTGATGATCCTGCTCAGATAGCAAACAAACTGAATGAGTATTTTGCATCTACATTCACACGTGAGGAATTATTACAGTTTGAAAATGGAAGAAGGTTATCAAATTGTAGCAGTGTGCTTAATGATTTTGTAATAACTGAGAGCAAAGTGGAGGAGAAATTGTTGAAGTTAAACATAAGAAAAGCACCTGGGGTGGATGGGAATATACTGAGAATTTACTTCAAATATAACATCAATTTAGTTTAATTACTTTAATATACATTAAATTTAGTTGGAAAATTAAATGCACTAGGCATAATCCTTATGGGTTTTGGTAATTAACTATATAATATCGGTGTAAATACACCATAGTTAACCCATATATTTGAGCTACGATTGTAGCGTAGAAGGCATCGTTTTAATTGTATCTCATAATGTGGTTGCCTTCACAACAAGATAGCTACTATTGAATTACTTCAAATAAATAATGCTTCTCTAGTAAAGAAGGCTACTGTTATTTATTTTCAGCGGTACCACCACCCAGACGATCGTTTCGAAGCTCTTTGGCTTCGTCATCAGTGGGCGGGCAGGTACCCAGGTAATACAACAACTAGTGCATTTAATTTTCCAAATACTTTACCACCACACCCTTTTGGCATCTCTGATAATGTGGATATAACTTCGCAACTGAGATGGCTTGTTGTATTACCTGGGTACCTGCCCGCCCACTGATGACGAAGCCAAAGAGCTTCGAAACGATCGTCTGGGTGGTGGTACCGCTGAAAATAACAGTAGCCTTCTCTACTAGAGAAGCGTTATTTATTTGAAGTAATTCAATAGTAGCTATCTTGTTGTGAAGGCAACCACATTATGAGATACAATTAAAACGATGCCTTCTACGCTACAATCGTAGCTCAAATATATGGGTTAACTATGGTGTATTTACACAGATATTATATATAATTAAATTTAGTAAAAAACTGGCAGAATAACTGCTAGCCCGACAGATAGCAGTGAAAATTAATAATAAAATAATGGAAGTGAATCAAGAATAATAATTATGAATACCAACTGTTTATTTTTGTAGTTGAAAGGAAAGGCTTATGCCTAAAATTAAAGTGAAGAGGAATAAGGATAGCAATAGACCTCAATCTCCCTCGAATACTCTAATACAGTGGTTCCCAACCTGTGCTCTGCGGTCGCTCCAGGAAAATAAAATAGCTAAAAATTGAATGAAATTAAAGAATTAGAAACAAATAAAATACAACCACAGGTGTCTCATTAAATGTTTATACATTATTTTATGTTATGTCTTAATTTAGGCTTACTGTAAAATATAATTTTATTGCATGGACATTGTACAATTGTTTAAATATCTCTTTACTTTACACTCCCTTATTATCTATCCCCCCTCCCGTAACACTACTCTTAAATACCATTAGCTTGAAAACATAGGGTAAGCCTAAGGAGCTCTTCCATAGAAATTGCTTCTAAAAAGGGCTCTGCGGGTCAAAAAGGTTGGGAATTTAATTCCGCTGCTCTAATAGATTTTGAGGTATAAAATTTAGAGTTCGCAAGCAGAATGCAAAAGCATAGAAACAGCATATTATATTGTTACTTGGGATTTACCGGGAGCGTAACTGCCTGACCTTTTAGTAAGGATCCTAGTATAATAGCATGTAGTGATATTTGATGTAAATTAGAAGAAATTTTAAAATACCCATTGTTTCATAAATCCAATAATGATTAGAAAAATTACCTGATGTATTAAAGCTTTTACTAATAAAGTAAAATAAGAATAGAAGTATTATGAATAAGATATAAAGTAATGAATAGAAAATATGTACCTGATATAATGGAGATTATATGGATAAGATAAAAGTATAGACGCTCCTTAGGAAATTATAAGAATAAATCTGCATTTTTACTTAAATAGAAGTTCAAATAGTTAATCAAAATTAATTTTCTGTAAAAACAGAAATTAGATGAATAGAAAATGAACTATACCTTCTACTTGAAATGTTCAATCAATAAAGTGATGGCATTAATCTGTTCTGATTCTTTTTCTATTCCTCATATTCTTCTACATAACTTCATATATATTGCCAGGCCTCACATAACGCAAGTTCGATTAATGCATTTTTCAGTTACTGCTATTTGAAAAAATTATACCACTTTTCACTTTAAATGATGCAAATTTCCAGTTAACGCTATATTTTTTTTTTCTTATGCATTAGTTGAAAAAGATTTGAATCGCACTTTAAGCTTACCGGGCGTCGGATGGGCAATAAACAAACGTTTGCCTACTGCCCACTTCGGTGTGTTCCATCAACCATCGGAAGAAGACGTGTTAATTGTTTGTCTTCCGCTAATGAAGTCAATGAAGACTTGCATTTAAAAATTCTAATTTTTAAATGAGCCAGATGAAAATGTTACCGCGAAGGAGATAATGGTAAAAGAACTAGATGAAATCTTTCGTATTGCAGAGAACCTCAAACAGAAGGTTTCAGGTTGTCTGCGATATTTATTTCGCCAGGGCCCAGAGAAGATTGTTGTTGGCTATCGGAAACTGATTGATGAAAAGAGAAAGTCAACACTGTTCAAATATTTCCGCAACAGTCATTTCTTCATTGTGTATTTTATGTCAGAGGTTCCCAAACTTTCTCGGTTCACGGCACTCTTAGTGTCTCAGTAATTTTTTCACTGCGCACCTAGACCAAAAGAAATACCTAACAGTTCCGTTTATTAAGTAGTTGGGTCCAAACAACTTAATAAGAAATGTGGAAACTGTGAACTACTTCAAGCTAGTAGTTTGCGTGGTGTCAAATAGATGTCGAGTATCGTTGTGTTTCCCTCGAAAATTTAAAATATTCCGCGTGCACAGTTTGGGAATCGCTGTTTTATGCAATAAACATTTAATTCCATAATTATTTTCATTATCTTTTACATTGTATACAGTTAAAGTTATTTAAAAGATATTTTAAAAATTCTTTATGGACATTCCAGAAGGTCAAGGACCAATTATAATCTTTCCTATTGATTATTATATTTGATTAACGCGTTTCCATCTTGTGCGATGAATTAATTGCGTTAATAGAGGCCTGTGTGTGTGTAATTTCCGTATCGAGTATTATCTCTGAGTTACGTTATGACTTTCGTATCTCCTATCAAGTTATATGTATTAATTTATAATGTTATATTTGTAAAATCTAAGTCGTTATACTATGTATTTAGTTAAAAAAAGTACAATTTAATTGACAATGAAATTTAATAAGATTAATAAATTTTACTGATTAATTGATAATACTATACTAAGCTAACAGATTTCTAATACAGTGCTACGTGTTTTGCTGTCTAGTTTTACATTAAACCTTACGTTATCTAGTTCGGGGTATATGTTGCATCGTATAACAATGGCGGCAAGTTACGAACGGTAAATCAACGAACACTAAGTATTAATTAACTTTCAGAATCACTATCTAAATTCAAAATAAACCAAGGAGCTTGACTAGGTCTATAAGCTACTTATAGAAAATAATTTGAATATAACAATTAAGTCAATAAAACGGCTAATATAATTAAAAACTTAGTGTTTGCCGCAGCTGCAAAATCTTGTCCAAAACATGGATTTGGATACCTTTACCAATACCCTTACATCTATGAATCATTTGAATTTGTGCCATATGTCATGACTCAAGTAAGCAGCAGTGTTGACAAACAGTAAGCAGGCATAGCTTCTGGCAACACTGGTAAGCAGACATGCAGTTACTAGTGGTTCCCAGACTCTCGGCTGTCCAGAATGTGATTGCAGTGTAAGTGTATCGTGCGTTTCAACGGCAAATGTTAGTGAATAATCAATGGATAAAAGTAAATAATATGGAGAGGATTTACTATTTTATTTTATGAAGGTATTTATTGAAAACTATCACAATGCATAATTGAAAATCTAAGATTATTAAGGTTTTATAAAATCTTTGAAATTATAATAATTTTCGATTTAATTTTTTTTGTCTAGGAATATGTTTATTAAAGGTTATATTTTTTATTTTTTTTGTCTATGAATATGTTTATTAAAGGTTTTATTTTTTTATTAGGATGGCTATACCATGGTTAAAAAGAATACAATGATATAAACCAGTAAAACGTATTTAATATAGATAATACCATAAAATACAATAGAAGCTTTTGAGACAGTCGCGTCTCTTTATCAACTAATTTGACTAAATTTAAATACAACGGATATAGCTGTGTGCGTAGTGAGGCACGTTATTCATTCAAGCCGGTTTCCTATTGTTGTCGCATGGACATGCGCTGTTTTACTCCACCGCTTGTCGAGTTGTAAAATGGTTGTCTCTAGGATGGCTATACCATCTAAACAGAGAAAGGTAGATTTGGAACATCTTGCCTTTCAAGAAAAGTGGACAAATGACTATTTTGTGATAGAGAGAAATAATAAACCAACAATATTTTTAATTATATACACCATTTTAATAATCCTAAAAGTTGTGGAAAGTTAAAAAAAAAAAAAAAAAATTGGCCCACATGTACCTTTCAGACATTTTTATTTTGCCTGCAGTTTAAAAAGGTTGCTCACCCTTTATCTAAATGATTGAGCAACATTGTGTGGGAAGAGGATCTGTCTGCAGGATTTCCCGCAAAGTCTGTCCTTTAATTGCTCATTAAATTTCAGTAAGAAGGAAGAATAATATTTACCTATAATGGATTTTACCCTCTTAAAGATAATGACTATCATCTGCTTTTTTCTTTCAAAAAAATATATCAGATCGGTAGCTGATGGCACCCCTCAATTTCTTGTGGCAAAGAGGCCCTTCATGATTCATGTAGTGCATAAATTTTCAGGCACTCTACCAAATTGCTGTTTGGTTTCTGAACCATTGTTTGGTTAATGAATCCAGTTCACAAGTTGGCTGATAAACTTGTTTAAATCATAGATTTTATAAGAATTGTCTTTGTACAGTTCACCTCCGTCTTGTCTACATTCAAATCTTTTGATACACATTTTGCTAAAAAAATATTTTAAGCTCAGTTCATTGGACAATATAAATGGACTTAATTACAGGATATATTTGGGTCTTTGCTACATATATTAATCCATTTCTCAACAGTCTTTGAAATTTAATCCTGAACTGCTTCATCAATGTTTTCTGTGGTTAACACATTCATAGGTTATCAAAACTTGGGCTCCTTTTTTATGACTCTACAACCCCTTTAGAATTCAGCTGTTCATTTCTTGATGTTACTGTATGATGGATATCATCATATAATGTTTTAATCATATCTTTGAATTTGCTTCCCAGCTATTCTTTTCAAAGAAAGGTATTTTATTACTGCACAACTCTCTTCTTTTGTGAAGTTATTGCTTTTCGACATGATTCTTTTTTTAAACATAAAAAAAATAATAATAATAAATTAATAGTTAATAAATAATAATAAATATTTGAGATAATACTCTAAAAATTGGGCTACTTGCATATAAATGTTTGTAATTTAATATGTGTATTTTATATCCAAATAAGGAAATATATGGTAGACAAGAAATTTTTTAAATATCCCTTGTATCAAGACTGTTTTCAAAGGACCATCTGCTGAAAACTTGGAAGTAAAAGGAATATTTGTTTTTGAACTCTTGTCATGAATTATTAACCATACACGTAGTTCATACGATTAATGCCTACAGCATGAATCAGCCTAGTTAAGAGAAACTATAATATATAAGTATAAAAATTTTTGTATTAGGCAGAATGGTGTAAGGAAGCAAGATGTAAGCAAAATCCTTTGGGGAAAAAAATAAATACAGCCACATTCTTTGTTTTATCTTATATTTCATAATTTCGTCCAAGAATCTATATAAACCCCTAAATTTATAAGCTTTCAACTTTCATAAGATTAAATGGCAGTTTGGTACAGCTAATTACTCTTTGAACGAGAGACAATTTTCTTGTAATTAACCTGCAATGACACCCCCCCCCATAATTTAAATTGTTATTCTCTAATTTTTGCTACTAGAAAATAGAAAGAGAGAGTGAGGGGGAAAAAAGTACAATTGCAATTTTTTTGGGGCGCCTCCGTAGCCAGGTGGGAAGGAGCAACAGTGCGTAGCACATGCTTCTTGATTAGACCGGGGTTCGAGCCCGTCACCACCAAATACGGAAGATGCGGAAAGGTCAGGGAATGACCACCGCGTATCCCAGAGCAATGTGGCCTTAGTTGCTAATGCTCCTAAAAACCAAATAACAAACAAACAAACAAGCAATTTTTTTGTACTGTTAAACCAGGAGATCCACAATCTTCTTGATGGGATTTTCAGATCTGCAAATAGTATTCATGATGAAACTGAACTGACTATTATAGAGCCAGAGCTGTTCAGTTAGAAATTCCGAAAATTGGACATCTTCATTGTGATCTAATTTGCAGTATTTAATTTTGAGAGGACTTAAACAGAAAATATCCTTTTTCTTAACAGGGCATGCATTAAGAAATGCTTCTTAAAAGCATTTCATGTTATCTTTTTTGTCAAATGCCACAGCTGTGTCAAGACTAAAACCCATGATGCAGTGTGGCATATGGCAAAAAAAGATAACATAATTCAACATCAGTGTTTTCTGCAGTTGACACACTCATAGGTTATCCAAACTTGGGCTCATCTTTGGTGACGCTACAGTTCCTTTTAAGAAATGTCACTAGGACCAAATCAATATGCTTGGGCGTTCCTTGCTAAATCTGTTTTAATCTCAGTCCCTTTTCAGTAAGGACTCCAACTGGAAGTCATGTAAAATATTGATTCTATCTCTTCAGTTACAGTTGCCCATTTTTTCTCACTGCACCCCTTTTTTACTTTCAGCAATAAAATAGTTATTTACACAGAGTGACCACTTTATTAGGTACACCTAACCGTTTTCATGAACTGGAGCATTCCTTTAGTAGCATGTGATACAACACAGAGCAGGTGGGCAAATATACAGGGATTCTATATATGTATAATTCAAAGATGAAAGAAAAAATGACTTTGACTATGATATGGTGGCCGGTGTCAGCCATGCCAGTATGAGCTGCTGGTCTTGAACTGAAACCCTGCTGAGATTTTCATATGTGGCTTTGTCTTGGATGTATTGAGATTTGGTTCAGTAACCAAATAACATCCAACCAATGGTGATCCTGTTGTTGAAAACTGCTCATTGATGTGAGAGGTCAGTATAGGCTGACAAGGCTTGTACAGGATAACAGTACAACAGTGGTAACCAAAGAGGCATTTAAGAATGCACAGCTCATATCTTGTTTATTTTTTATTATATTATTTCTTAAAATTTGTTTTTATTTATTTTATTTTATTTTTGACTAGTACAGTAAAAGCCTGTGGCATCCCAGAACTGTGTGACTGACTAGCATGGCAACAAACGAAAACAAATATTGAAGAAATATTAAGATTGGGAATTTTAATGTATGACTTGCAGACAAGCTATAAATTTTTAAGAACAGCAGTATAGACACTTCCAGTGATTGCTTTCTTATGGGGCATGTAGTCTGTTAAGAATTCCCTTCCATATTCCAAAAAATGTTTCACATGATCTTCCCAGCAGGCAGTTGAGTACTGAATTTTTTTGTTAGATAGTAAACCCATGGGTTTATATTACATTAACTGCTGTTTTTCTTCTGGGATTCCAATGATGAATCCATATTTTGTCACTAGCTATAATTCTTGAAAGAAACTGCTGTGGGTTATAAAATTTTCATGTGTAAATTTTCCTCACAAATTTGAGCCCTGCACTTTGTAGAATGGTATAAGCATTTTTTGCAATGAGAGCTGACCTTCAACATGGCCAGGTGTTCTAGGAGGTACAGCACCTCAAAAATATTATATCCTCTAACAATCACAGACACTAATGTCTATTTGCATAACCATGTCTTCAATTTTTTTGTCAATTTTCAGGAGTTGTTACTTTCGCCGGTTGTCGTGAGTGGGGATCATCTTCTATTGATTCTAGAACCCATTTAAGCTGTTTAGACTAAAATTTTATCTGGTATTCAGAAGGTGTAGCATTATCATATACAATTTTCATGCATTCGTGAATAACTTTTGGTCTATTCTCTTCTTTTGTAAAAAAAAAAAAAAAAAAAAAAAAAAAAAAAAAAGGTGATAGTTCAATGCCCCAATTTTTTGACATCTATATCTGGGTTGGCTACTTTAAATTTCTTCTGTTCTTCCATACTTCACTGTATTGGGTTGAACCTGTACAAATAGGATACAGACATTTATGAGAGTATGATAAAACGAAACTGCAATTTTTTATACATCAAGCATATTTACAGTCAAGGTAGATAACTTATTGAATGCCCTTCGTGAGTGAACTATTGTACTTGCAGAACAGATGGACAATACCATTGTTTTAAAGACTGCGAACTTAAGTTCACATCGAAAAGGCAATAATAGCCTTTTCATGTGATCTATTACTCAGACACAAAATAATCTCTACCATTAATGAATCAGCTCATTAAAAATAAAATTAATGGAATGCTAATTAATAGGTTTCTGCGAATTTCACATTTCTGCAACCAACCAACAAGAAAGGGATCAAGAAAGTAATAAAAACTCAAGCAGTGTTTTCCAAAACAGCTATGCTACGTTAAGAGTCCATGCTACACTTATAACATACAAACTGTTGTTGTTGTTATTTGGTTTTTAGGAGCATTAGCAACTAAGGCCATATTGCTCCGGGGATATGCGGTGGTCATCCCTGACCTTTCCACATACAAACTGTTTTAGATGCAATGCATTTGTCATCTTAAAAACCTAGTTTCCAGGTTTTAAAGGTGATATTAATTACAACATATCTAGACATTTGCAACACTAAAATCATTTCTGATTTTATTTGTGAATATTACGGCTGTCATGGGGGGATCACAATAATAATTGGGAGGCTTAGGGAAAAAATTACAAAACCAGAGTTTGAAGGAAGGTAATATACAAAAAATCAAAGAAAAAAAAAATAAAATGCAGTGTATTAAATTATTAATTTTAAAACAAATGGAGAGAGAGAGAGAGAGAGAGAGAGAGAGAGAGAGAGAGAGAGAGAGATTAAACCACCCACTCTGCAGTCCATACCTTGTCAACGGTGATTATTTCCTCTTCAGAAATCTGAAGAAACTCCTGTGAGCACTCATTTTTAAGTGAGGTCAGCTCAAAGAGGCTGTATATATCTTTTATAAAGACCAGAACTAGGGCTTCCTTTTTTCAGGTGTATTAACATTAGTAGAGGCATAGAATGCAAGCTTATGCAGCATCAGACAAAAAGAAAGAAAAAAACCCTCCCATTTCACCCCTTCATTCGTTCCAAATGCTTGTCCAGCTCAGACTTAAATTTATTTAGGCTATCAACTTCCACAACAAAAGATGGAAGTCTGTTCCACCAATCAACTACCCGCTGGCTAAAGGCAAATTTCTGCACATCTATTCTACAACTGTCTTTCCTCAATTTGAATGTGTACCCCTCAGGTACTTAATCTGAACAAGAGGAAGAATCCCATCAGCATTCAGCTTGCTCAACCCATTCAAGGCCTTATACAACTCAAACAGATCACCTCACAGGTGCATACTCTCCAGGCACTGCAATTTGCAGAACTTAAGCCTTTCTTGGTAAGAGCATCCCATTGTTCCCCTCACCAATTTTGTTGCCCTTCTTTGTACTCATTCTGGCAACTCTACATCTTTCCTAAAATGAAGCCTCCAGACCTGTACACAGTACTCTAGGTGTGGCCTGACCATTGCCTTGTATAACAGGATAATCACCTGCTAGCAAGACTCCATGACCTGCCCTGGAAGCCTGTCTACACTGCTCAGAAAGCCTCATATTTGACTTCACAGTTACCCCCAGGTCTTTTTGACTTTCCACTTCCCTGAGTGTAGTATCACACACTTAATACGTTTCTCTTTGGTTATTGCTACCCACATGCAGTACTTTGACAAATGCAATGTTAAACTTCAGTTCCCACTTCTCAGCCCATTTGCCCAACTTATCTAGATCCAGTTGGAGTAGCATACTGTCTTTACTATCGTTAACAACCCTGCCAACCTTTGTATCATCTGCAAACTTGGACATTAAACCTGATATACCTTCATCAATATCATTGATAAATATACAAAACAACAATGGGCCCAACACCGAACCTGGAGAACTCCACTAATAACATTTGTCCACGAAGAGTAGTGTCCATTGATTACCACTCTCTTGCGTGTCGTCTCCCACTCAACCATCCCTTTATCCATTGTAGCAACTTACCCTTAATGCCATCCCTCTCAAATTTGTACAGCAGTCTTCCATGTGCAACAGTATCAAAATTATTTTTGGCATTCAGTTCCTTTGTGACCACATCATAGTATCCAATCAAATTGGTCAGACAAGACCTCCCTCCCTTTAACAAACCCATGCTGTATCTTAACTATTACTGCAGTCTTGTCTAGATGAATCTGCAATGCTTCTTTAGCCAGTGATTCCATTATTTTCTCCGGAACACAAGTTAAACTAACAGGTGTATTGTTACTTGTTTTTCTTCCTGTGATCAAAATGGACGTACATGTATATCGAATTCAAAGGGATGCATATTGAGAAATTTAAAAAAAAAAAAAAAAAAAATGTTTATTTGTTTATTACTTGAGGTAGATAACTTTTTCAATGCCCCTCGTAGGCCAGTAACTGAAAAATACAAATATTTTGAAGGGGAAAAACATTGATCACTCTGTGACATTTCACATGAATCAGCTTTATTTCTCAAATGATTTGCTATTTGAGAAATTAAGCAGAAGATAGTATCAGAAAATTCTTAAGGCAAATTGTTTTGCCTTAGGAATTTTGCATTCCCAGCAAAATTTGTACAGCAGTCTTCCTTTTTCTATTTTCTCCGGAACACAAGTTAAACTAACAGGTGTATCATTACTTGTTTTTTTTCCTGTGATCAAAATGGACATACATGTATATTGAATTCAAAGGGATGCATATTGAGAAATATGAGCTGGTAACCTTCTTATGAGCTGGTAGTACTGTAGAAGCAACTTTCAGCGATAACTTATTTTTAAATTAATAGCAAAGTATACCAATTGTTTTGGAAATTCCTGTTATTTTAAGTAGGGCAACTTGTTGAAATGGAGTGGGTTCTATGTATTAATAATAAGACCATGCAAGTAAATCTTTATACTGCAGTTGTAAATTATAAAAATGCATTAAATTTTTTGTGTTTTTATAATAAATTTTTAATGGCTTGTGTCCCAAAATTAGAAAAACTTAAGCTTATTATGATAAGCATATTCAATATACAAAAAATATTGCGTTCTTGTTGAGGTTCGAATTCAACTTTTGATATATCCCAAGTTGGATCTCAAACTAATTCCTTCTACTTTAGGGAGTTAAACCATTTTAAGTTGCAATTAATTCTATATATACTAAGTACAAATTACTGAACAAAAAGACACTTGCTCCACCTAAATTGAGCTAAAATCATTGGTTTATTGACTGTTGAACCCTATCCCCATTCACTTTAATTATTTAAAACTATGGTGACCATAGTTTAAAATAATTAAAAGTTTAACTCAACCATATAATCTATATCTGCTCTATTAAACATTTTGATCCTGACTTTGGGGACTGTTGTCAAATCTAAAAGAAAATAATGAAAGTAAACGAGGAGCTTTTAAAAAACTATAATAAAATATTTGCCTGAATGTTAACAATTTATGGTAGATCATTGCTTATATATGTATTTTCTGTGACCTAAATTGAAATAAATACCGACGTGCAAATGTTAAAAAAGAAGAAAATTCTCAACTGTCATGTGAACAGTATATTTCACAAGCACATTATTTCCCAGTGCCTGATTATATATAATATTGGATGTTTTTTGGCCAGATAGCCAATACATTTGCATGTTTTATTGTTGGTTGAAATTTCAACCTAACTGGATAAAAATAACAAAAATAAACTTAAGTCATTTGCTTCTTAGATTCTTGGACTCTTCTTCTAGAGCTGTTCAATAATTTATCCAAAGCTGCTGATGTAACTCCCTTCCTAGTGGATATTGGCAATTGCTGACTCACAATAATAGGTTCTTGTTCCTAGAAGGTGCCAGTCTAGTTGCCCCTTAAATTCCACAACGCAGCTTTGACCCTGAATTGCAGTTTATTCAAGTGATTGACAACATGCTAGACAAATGTAAACTTCTTAAGAGCTACTCTATTAGTATTTTCCCCAATACAGTAGAGCGTCGATAATCTGAACTAATTGAGACCAGGGATAGTTCGGACTTCTGATTTGTTTGGATTTTCAAACTTATCAAAAATAAAGTTCTGGAGACTAAAAATAAAAGGTTTAGTAAGTTTGTAAATAAAAACACTAAGCTGTACTTGCATATTTTTATTCATAGGTAACAAAACAAATTGAACTTTTAATCACAATAACACATATGATAGGCCTGTTAATAAAAATAATTATTGTATTTGATGGCATATAAGACGCACTTTTTTTTCTGAAAAAATGCCTTGAAAAATCACTCTGCATCCTGTATGCAGAAGTGAGCCCTCCCTCATTGGCGTCAGGGCAAGCGGGCAGGTTGTATTTTGCCGTTTGGTCAGAATATTTTTGTTTCTGAAGGATAAAGGGACATCCTAGGGTACTCTTGGACTTGCAGAGTTGTTTGGAATCAGTTCTAAGAAATTTTGAAAGCCAGGGAACACAGGAAAAGCATTAGAAGGCGATGAAAGCTTCAAGATTTTTCTCTAGGTTTCTCAATAGTTCGCCAATCCTTTAAAAGGTGGCACGACTGGTGGGCCAGTTAGTTCTGTGCGGCTTTTGTGATGTTGAGTGTCTCCATGTACGGTGGTGTACTTTAATTGTGTGTGACGTGACTATAATCACGACAATGAATTGTAATCATTGTGGGTGACTAAAATAAAATAAAGAACAGTGTTGATTGTATGTTGTGGTGTGTCCTGGTTACTCTAATAACCCTTAATCAACAGCTCAATGGAATGTCTACCTTTCTATTCTTACCAACCAGGTTTGCTGCTTCATGATGACAGTCTGTCCGACAACTCCAGCATCTATCAACAAGACAACACACCATGCATGTTTGGGACCTACTGATAAAGGATATTTGATGCTACGACCATCCACCTGACAATGTGCTGGTATTACTATTACTAGATGCCTTATTCAATGCATGGGTAGCACTATCGCAGGACATCCTGCAACATCTTGTGGAGGCCTTGCCAAGGTGTGGCTGTATTACTGGCAAAAGGTGGTTTTGCATTAGCAATAGCTATCTACATGGTATATGTAAACATGCACACATAGTATTTAGCTTTGTGATTTTATAGGTGGTTCATGAAGTTTCTTGACCAGATTTTTAAAAGTACTGAGAAACTCATTTAAAATGAATACAGCATATTTTGTTTTTAGTGATCATATCGTTGTTCAGGATTTGAAAAATACTTATGATATTCATTATAAATTATGAAATTTAAGTTATTTTTAAATAATTACAGCTGCACAATAACTACAAAATGTTTTATTTTTGCAGTGCTTATATGATGTCATTGACTATAAAAACAAATTTAATGGAAAAATCTTTTTTATTAAAAAGGCAAAGTTAGGACTGTGAAATTTGGACTGCATGAACACTTACGTTAGTTTCTATTAAAAAATATATATTTATGAATATATTAGTATTAGTAGAGGCATATGATGCAAGAAAGTAAGCTTATTTAGCATCAACCATAAAAAAAAAAAAACCTCCTTCCTGTTTCACCCATCCATTCACTCAAATTTGTCTAGTTCAGCCTTGAATTCATTTAATCTGTCAACTTCCACAACAACAGATGGAAGTTTGTTCCAGCAATCAACCACCAAAGGCACTGGTAAAGGCAAATTTCTGCACATCTATTCTACAACTGTCTATCCTCAATTTGAATTTATGCCACCTCAGGTGTGGAATCTGAGCAAGAGGAAGAATCCCATCAGCATTGAGTTTGCTCAACAAGGCCTTATACACCTCAATCAAATCACGTTGCAGGTGCTTATTCTCCAGCCGCTGAAATTTACAAAAGTTAAGCTTATCTTTGCAACAGCAACCCTTTGTTTTACTTGCTAATCTCGTTGCCCTTCTCTGTACTTGTTCTAGTAGCTCAACATCTTTCCTAAAATGAGTCCTCCAGACCTGTATGCAGTACTCAAGGTGTGACCTGACCATTGCTTATACAAGGGGATAATCACCTTCTTATCCCTGCTAGCAAAATTCCTGTATATCATTGACAAGACCATGAGCTAGTCTGGCTGTCTGCACTGCTCAGAAATCTGACTACACAATTACCCCAGATCTTTTTCATTCTCAAATACCCTGAGTGTAGTACTGCATGGTTGGTATATTACTCTGGGATTACCTCTACCCATATGCAGTACTTTTCATTTGTCAATGTTACACTTCAGTTGCCACCTCTCAGTCCATCTGCTGAACTTTTCTAGATCCTGTTGTAGTAGCAAGCCTTACTGCCATTAACAACCTTTGTATCGTCTGCTATACTATACTATATTTTTAAGGGAGTTTTCTTATGCATGGATAATGCACACACACATCATTTCTTCTACCAAGGTAGTTTTAATGCATCGTTTTAATTTTATTTCATATTGTGAATACCTTCACGAGATGCCATGGTATCGCACTACCACGAATAAGTAATGCTTCATCTGTGATGAAGTGTGATCATAGGATGCTGTGATCAAATCTTTGCCATTCGTCAGCTGATGGAGGAGAGGATCCGGTGTGGACAGCGAACCGTCATTGTTTTCATTGACTTTAAGTCTGCTTTCAACTGTGTCCACCGGCCTGCCTTATGGAAACTACTAGAGGTTGAACATGTACCTCGAAAAGTCATCACACTCCTCCAAACTGCATACAACGGTTTAACCAGCCAGGTGCGCATCCAGAACGATTTATCTGAGGAATTTACCATCCAAACTGGAGTCCGCCAAGGGGATGTAGCCTCCCCGTTGCTTTTCAACATCGTGGTTGACGCCATTATGAGGCAAGCATTCAGAAACAGACAGGGCATACAATATGACAAGGATCACTATGTGACTGACCTGATGTTTGCTGATGATAGTGCTATCCTTGCCAGTAACGACGCTGAAGCCACGGACATCCTCTACGACATTGCCCGCATTGCCCGGCCATACGGTTTGAAGATCAATGCTGGTAAGACAAAGGCCCTGACAACAGATGGGTCGCAAGCCACCATCTATCTCGAAGGCATCCAGATCGAGCAAGTGCAGGACTTTAAATACCTTGGGTCGCTGGTCCAGGAGAAGAAAGTTGCATCCACCATGGAAATCCACAGCAGAATTGGACAGGCGGCCACTGCGTTCGCCTCACTCAAATGGTGTCTGTGGAAGAGGACCAACATTTCCACAAAGACTAAAATCCGACTCTTCCGGACTTTGATTCTGCCTATTCTTCTTTACGGATCGGAAACATGGATTTGTCTCAAGTTAGATTTGAACAAACTTGAGGTATTCCAAATGCGATGCCTGCGGCAGATCTTGGGCATCTCTCTTCGTGACCGCATCACTAATGATACCATCCGCGCCAGATGCCAACAGCAACCAACCATTGCCGACCAAATCCAGAAGCGAAGGCTTAGATGGTTTGGCCACGTATGTAGAATGGGCACGAACAGAATACCATCCAGACTCCTTTGGAGACAACGACTCACCCAATGGAGCATCCAACGGACCGCACCTAGGAAAACGTGGGCCAAGCAAGTGGAAAATGACTTGAAGAGCCGACGTCTCGACCTTAACCAGGCCAGGACTGACGCCATTGATTGTAAGGTATGGAAGAACATCACAGAGCAAGTCCGAAACCCTGCGGCACCTACAGCAGCATACTGGTTGCGTGGCCAACCGCCTCCCCCAGCTGCCAGCTAAGGACCAAAGAAGAAGAAGAAGAATGCTTCATCTATGGAGAAGATTAATGTTACTCTTTCTTGGCGGATACCACCACCCAGACGGCATTGTTTCAAAGCTTGTTGGCTTCTCATCAGTGGGTGGGCAGGTACTCTGTTGTTGCAGTAGTAACAACCCAGTTATAAACATTGTCACTACTGCAACAAGGTACCTGCCCACCCACTGATGAGAAGCCAACAAGCTTCGAAACGGTGCCGTCTGGGTGATGTGGTATCTGCCGAGAATAAGTAACATCAATCTTCTCCATAAATAAAGTGTTACTTATTCGAGGTAGTGCAATGCCATGGCAACTCGTTGTTAAGGTATTCACAATGTGGGATTATGAAAGATTTGGTTTATGCATGGGTACTGCACTTCCATCATTTCTACTACCCAGGTAGTATGAATGCATCGTTTATTCGTATCTCATATTGTGATCACCTTCAACAACAAGTTGCCGAGGTATTGCACTAATATGAATAAGTAACTCTTCACCAGTGCATTAGTCTTTGCCACTGGTGAAGAGTTACTTATTCATATTAGTGCAATACCTCGGCAACTCGTTGTTGAAGGTGATCACAATATGAGATACGAATAAACGATGCATTCATACTACCTGGGTAGTAGAAATGATGGAAGTGCGGTACTCATGCATAAACCAACTCTTTCATACTCTTAGACATTCAGTCAAGAAATATTTTTAGAATATGAGATATAATTAAAACGATGCATTAAATACTACCTTGGTAGTAGAAAAATGTCTGTGCATTACCCGTGCATAAGTAAACTCATTTATACTCTTAGGCATTTAGCCAAGAAATATCTTTTAGAATATATTTTATATTTAGAGTTTTTATATTTTATCATTACCTGTGGGGGGGGGTTAAGTTAGTGTGGAACACTCACATGTAGTTGCATTATAAATTGTCTTATTAAAGTTTACTTCATTTTTTTTTTTTTTTTTTGCTTTTAAAAAATAATTGATGCTGTATGTATTTTATTTTCGCAGTTTCTGTCAAGAAAAAAAAAATTGGCAAGAACTTTTGTTTGCAGCCATCTAAATATTGAGATGAGAGTTTAACACAGCCACTTAAGTTATGAAAAAAAATTATCTGTCAGTGTTATGAATAATTTTTGTGGAATGCTTATTGGTTAATTATCTGGAATAAAAGAATAATGATGCAAAGATATATCAAGAAGTTTTCAGACTGGCTCTACAGCACTGGATTAATAATTTCAGTCAATAAATGCAGCATAATTTGCTATTGTCAGATTGCAAGTTTCAGCCTGCATCTTCTACTTGTATATAGAAGTTTATTTATTCAGTAATTGTTTTGTTACTATATGAAGTGCATTTATTTTATTGTGATTTCTGAGTGTAAAAATTTCAAAAATTGGGACATCATGCAAACATCAAATTTTGTCAATCAACGCTTGGAGAAATCTGCTTCTGAAACATTAGCAATAATGTATGAGGTTTATAGAGAGAATTCAGTCTTATACTGAAACAGAGAATCCTCTCTGTAAAGCTATAATGTGCCAGTTAAATGTTACAGTGTTTAACTGGCACACTATAGCTAGTCAAACACTACGGTGTTTAATTGGCACACCAAAGCGGGAAGCAAATTTTAGCAGACGATGATTGTACTGGAAGACTAACTGCTTGTGTACCACAAAAAAATGGAAATAGCCAGATAACTCATGGACCAGAACTGCTATGTTATTATTGATAAATTTAACATTAAAGGTGTCACAGAATTTTAAGTGCTAATTTGAGCATGTTTCGGGTTGCTCTGCATCTGGGGCTTTGGATGCTCACCAACCATTGGTGTAATAAATGGGTAATAATTTGCAGCGATATAATAATGGCATCTGATAATGAGTCATTGTTCCTGAAGTCTATCATTCACAAACAAAGCACAGATCATGAAACTGAAAATATCCTCATTGTTCACAATCAAAAAAAATTTTGGCAAGATAGGTCAAAAGGGAAAGTGATGTTAAAAGTTCCCCTCCCTGGCACTGTAGTACTATGAATTCATTCCATTGACTGGAACTTGTGTGTTGGCCACTCGCACGCTAGCAAGACTTTTGTGGATTTATTGGAGGATTGTTTTCTACAGCAACATGTTCGAGGGGCAAGCAGAGGGAGTAATACTCTTGATTTGATTATCACAGTGTACTGAAGTGGGATTTACTTAAAGATGTAACTAATATCAAGGGTAAAGGGAAGGGTTTTTGTTTTTCTAAAGGTAATTACAGTGGTCTCAAACGGTTTTTAAATTCTATACAGTGGGATCAACTGATGATGTTAAAAACAGTGAATTCTAAATGGGAAGCCTTCAAGGAAATAATCTTAGAATCTACTAGACCTTTCATACCAACTAAGAAATACTGTTCTAGATTTAGATCTAAATGGATGTCAGATGAACTAATGAGGCTCGTGGCAGAAAAGAAAAATGCGTGGGATGCGTATAAATTATCAGGTGACACAGAAGCCTATGGCAGATATAAGCTAGTTTGTAATCAGGTCACAAAGGAGGTTAGGCAAGCAAAGGCTGATTGTGAGAAATCGTTGGCAAAGGATGCAAAAAAACAACAACAAAGACTTCTTTACTTATATAAACTCTAGAATGAAGTGGATGAATCAGATTGGTCCACTTGATGTTGATGGTTTGTTGGTTTAACTGTTGATGATCCTGCTCACATAGCTGAAAAACTGAATGAGTATTTTACATCTACATTCACACATAAGGAATTCTGTAAGGAAGAGGAGGACAGAAGTTTACTAAACTCTAATAGGGAACTAAATGATTTTGTAATAACTGAGTGCAAAGTGGAGGAGAAAATGTTGAAGTTAAAAATAAAAAAGACACTTGGGGCAGATGGAATCTATCCAGTTAAATTGAAGGAGGCAGCGAGGGAAGTAACCAAACCCTTAGCCAAAATTATGAGAGCATCCTTAGATTCATAGTAGGTCCACATGAACTGGAGATGTGCAAATGTATCCCCAATTCACAAAGTGGGTTCAAAGGGTGACACAAATAATTATAGACTTGTTAGTTTAACTTCTGTTCCGGGGAAAATAATGGAGTCACTGGTTAAAGAAGTGATGCAGGATCACCTAGGCAAGGCTGCAGTAATAGTTCAGACAAAGCATGGGTTTGTTAAGGGAAAGTCTTGTCTGACCAATTTGATTTGATACTATGTGGTCACAAAGAAACTGGAGGCAAAAAAATAATTTTGATATATACTTGGATTTTAGGAAAGCTTTTGATACTGTTGCACATGAAAGATTACTGTACAAATTGGAGCACTATGGCATTAAGGGCAAGTTGCTGCAATGGATAAAGGGATAGGTGAGTGGGAGACAGCAGAGAGTAGTAATACATGGACACTGCTCTGCGTGGACTAATGTTATTAGTGGAGTCCCACAGGGTTTGGCGCTGGGCCGATTGTTGTTTTGTGTATTTATCAATAATATCGATGAAGGTATATCGGGCTTAATGTCCAAGTTTGCAGATGATACAAAGGTTGGCAGGGTTGTTAATGACAGTACAGTATGCTACTGCAGCAGGAACTAAAAAAGTTAAGCAGACGGGCTGAGAAGTGGCAACTGAAGTTTAACATTGACAAATGCAAAGTACTGCATATGGCTAGCAGTAACTCAAGAGAAACATACCAACCGTGTGGTACTACACTCAGGGAGATGGAGAATGGAAAAGACCTGGGGGTAATTGTGCAGTTAAGCATGACGTTCTCTGAGCAGTGCAGACTGGCTGCCAGAGCAGGTCATGGAGTTTTGTCAATGATATATAGGAATTTTTCTAGCAGAGACTATTCTCTGCTAGAAAAATGGTCAGGCCACACCTTGAGTACTGCGTACAGGTCTGGAGGCCTCATTTTAGGAAAGATGTAGAGATGCTAGAATGAGTACAGAGAAGGGCAACAAGATTAGTGAACGGAACAAAGGGTTGCTCTTACCAAGAGAGGCTTAAGTTTTGCAAGTTGCAGCATCTGGAGACTAGGCACCTGCATGGTGATCTGATTGAGGTGTATAAGGCCTTGAATGGTTTGAGCAGGATCAATGCTGATGGGATACTTCCGTTTGCTCAGATTAAGAACCTGAGGGGGCATTGATTCAAATTGAGGAAAGACAGTTGTAGAATAGATGTGCGGAAGTTTGGCTTTAGCCAGCGGGTAATTGATTGCCGGAACTGACTTCCATGTGTTGCTGTGGAAGTTGATAGCTTAAATTTAAGGCTTAACTAGACAAACATTTGGAGTGATCGGATGGGTGAAATGGGAATGTGCTAATGCTAACACGCAAGACAATGTAATGTATGTTCTGTCTCTCTCTGCGCAGTCAGAGTGACTAATCTGCCTTCCAAAATTCCATTTTGCTTTCAAAGTACGGTACTCAATTGGGAAGAGAATTTCTTGTATCTCATTTCAGATTAACTGTAACTGGATTAGTGAGGGTTTACTGTACTTCCATGTTAAAATGATAACTGTATTCTTTGAAAAAAATAATTTAATAAATTTTAAATGTTAACTGGTCGGAATATAATGAAATAAATAATTTAGTAAATTTTAAATGTTAACTGGTCGGAGTATAATGCAGTTAACATTTAAAATTTACTTCTTTTCCTATTATAACTGTGGAGTATAATAGGAAAAGAAGGGCCAGTTTCCTGCCTTCTTTGCCAGCTAGTTTCTCTCAACAGCATTGTGCAATCACCAAAGAACAGTTTTGTAGTATAGCTGGTTTGCTGTTTAACCATGCAGGGCAAATTCATAATAAAGTCTTGAGTCAAAAATATAGCAAGAAGTATCTTCATGTTTGATTGAGGTTGTCTTTTTTGGTGGGGGGGTGTCATGGAGAAAATGGAGCGTTCCAATGAAAGGATTGCCCTTGTTTCAGGATCAGAGCCATACATCCACAATTCATCACCTGTGATGATAGAAAGCAATAACAGGTTGATAATAATCCTGAAATAGTACTAGTAATAGCAAATTCAAGAAAGCAAGCTTATATAGTATCAGCAAAAAAGAAAAAAAACCCACACAGTTCACCCATCCACGTCCACAACTGTTAAAAGCCTGTTCCAAAAATCAACCACCAGCTGGCTGAAGGCAAACTTCTGCACATCTATCCTGCAATTATCCTTCCTGAACTTGAATTTATGACCCTCATGTGTGTAGTCTTAGCAAGTGGAAGAATGCCATTAACATTAGCTTACTCAATCCTTTCAAGGCTTTAAAAACCTCAATCAGATCTTCTTGCAGTTGCCTAGTCTCTAGATGCTGCAATTTTCAGAACTGAAACCTTTCTAGATAAGAGCACCCTTTTTTTCCCTTCACCAATCTGGTTGCCCTTTTGCACCTGTTCCAGCAGATCTACATCCGTCCTAAAGTAATTCTTCCAGACCTATACACGGTACTAAAGACGAATCCTAACCATGGCCTTATACAAAGGGATAATCATTTCCTTATGCCTGCTAGCAAAGTTTCTGTATATCATTGACAAAACCCTGTGAGCTGTTCTGGCAGAATGTCTGTACCGCTCAGAGAATTTCATGTCTGGCTCCACAATTACTGCAGATCTTTTTCATTTTCCACTATCCTAAGTGTAGTACCACACAGTTGATGAATTACTCTGGTTGCACTGCTACCCATATGCAGTACCTTACATTTGTCAGTGTTAAACTTCAACTGCCATTTCTCAGCCCATTGATCCAATTTTCCTAGATTTTGTTGCATAGTTCATCCTGGTGACTGTCGTTAACCACCCTGGCAACCTTTATATCATCTGCAAACTTAGATCTTAAGCCTGATATACCTTCATCAATATCATTGATAAATATTGAAAACAACAAAGGACTAGCACTTTGTTGTTTAGCACTGAACCTAGCACTGAACTCTGGGGAACTCCACTAATAACATTAGTCCACGAAGAGCAGTGCACGTTGATAACAACTGTCTTTTTCCACTTAACCATCCCTTTATCCATAGCAGTAACTTGCTCTTAATACAGGTAGCCCTTGATTTACATCTAGGTTATGTTCTTGGGGGGACAGGTGCAAATGGAACCCTGTATATAGGTTCCCCATGCACTTTTGTTCTCTGCTGCATGTCCAGTAGTTCATCTGACATCCATTTAAGTCTAAGCCTTGAACAGTATTTCTTTGTTGGTATGAAAAGCCTAGTAGCTTCTTTGATTACTTTCCCAGATACTTTCCATTTAGAATTTGCTGTTGGTAACATCAGTTAGCATTAGCATTAGCAGAGGCATTTGATACAAGAAAGCAAGCTTATGCAGCATCAGCCAAAAAAAAAAAAACCCACTTCCACTTCACCCCTCTGTTTGTTCAAAATACCTGTCCAGCTGAGCCTTAAACTTATTTAGGCTATCAACCTCCACCACAAGGGATGGAAGTCTGTTCCACCAACCAACCACCTGCTGGCTAAAGGCAAATTTCCGCACGTCTATCCTACATCTGTCTTTCCTCAATTTGAATTTATGCCCTCTCAGGTGATTTTTCTGAGCTAGAGGAAGAATCCCATCAGCATTGAGCATGCTTAAACCATTCAAGGCTTTATACACCTCTATCAGATCACCTCGCTGGTGCCTAGTCTCCAGACACTGTAATTTGCAAAACTTAAGCCTTTCTTCGTAAGAGCACCCCTTTGTGCCCTTCTCTGTACTCGTTCCAGCAGCTCTACATCTTTCTTGAAATGAGGCCTCCAGACCTGTATACAGTACTCTAGGTGTGGCCTGACCATTGCCTTATACAATGGAATAATCACCTCCTTATCCCTGCTGGAAAAATTCCTGTATATCATTGACAATACTCCATGAGCTACTCTTGCAGCCCGTCTGCACTGCTCAGAGAACTTCATATCTGCCTGCACAACCACCCCCAAGTCCCTTTCATTCTCTACCACTGTCAGTGTAGTACCACAGAGTTGATACGTTGCTCTGGGGTTGCTGTTTCCCATGTGTAGTACTTTACATTTGTCAATGTTAAACTTCATTTGCCACCTCTCAGCCCATCTGCTCAACCTTTCCAGATCCTGTTGCAGCAGCATAGTGTCAGTAGTGTCCTTGACAACCCTGCCAACCTTTGTATCGTCTGCAAACTTGGACATTAAGCTTGATATACCATCATCAATATCATTTATAAATACAGTAAACAATAATGGACCCAACACTGAGCCCTGAGGGACTCCACTAATAACATTAGTCCACGATGAGCAGTGTCCATTGATTACCACTCTCTGTCTTCTCCCCCTCAACCACCCCTTTATCCATAGCAGCAATTTGCCTCCAATGTCACACTGCTCCAATTTGTGTAGCAGTCTTCCATGTGCAACAGTATCAAAAGCCTTTCTAAGATCCAAGTATATAATATCAAAGTTATTCCCTGCATCCAGTTCTTTTGTGACTGCATCATAGTATCCAATCAAGTTGGTCAGGCAAGACTTCCCCTTAACAAAACCATGCTGTGTCTGAGCTATAACTGAAGTCTTGTCTAAATGATCCTGCAGTGCTTCTTTAACCAGTGCCTCCATTAATTTTCCTGGAACAGAAGTTAAGCTCACAGGTCTATAATTACTTGTGTCAGCCTTTGATCCTCCTTTGTGAATTGGGGTCACATTCGCACATTTCCAGTCTATGGGTACCTCCCCTGAGTCCAAGGAAGCTCTCATAATTATGGCTAAGGGTTTGCTTACTTCCTTTGCTGCCTCCTTTAATATAACTGGATAGATCCCATCCACCCCGGGTGCCTTTCTTGTGTTTATCTTCAACAGTTTCTCCTCCACTTTACTCCCAGTTATTTCAAGATTCTGTAGCTTACTGCTAGAGTTGAATACACCTCTGGCATTTCCCTTGCTGAATAACTCCTCATGTGTGAATGTCGATGCAAAATATTCATTTAGTTTGTTAGCTACCTGAGCAGGATCATCAACAGTTGACCCATCAATATCAAGTGGACCAATCTGATTCATCCCCTTCCTTCTAGAGTTTACATAAGTAAAGAACTCTTTGCACGTTGGTCTCACTTCACAGAATTTAAAAACTGCGTGAGACCACTGAAGTCACCTTTACAAAAGCCTTTCCCTTTACCTTTGACAGCAGTTATGTCTTTAATTAAATTGTGTATTAGTACACTGCGATTGCTGCCACCTAGTGTGTCTTTTACTTGCAGATTCTTAATGCACGAAGAATCACTGCTGATAACCAATCAAGAGTGTTGCTTTTCCTTTTTTCCTCTCTAATATGCTGCTGCAGAAAATAACCATCCAAGAAATCCACAAAAGTGTTGCTACTATGTGAGTGACCAACCCACAAATTCTTGTCAACATCTGGAAAGTTAAAATCCCCCATTTTGAGACATTCTGATTTACTGGCCCACTCTTTCACTGTATAGCCTTTTGGTGTACTCATCATAGTCATTAGCCCCACAGCACACTCCTACTCTCAATTTTGTTTTCCCAGTATTTCTATTACACCAAACCGATTCAACATTGCACTTGTCACTCACGTCAACTGGATGTACTACCATAGATTTAATATGCTTCTTAACTAAAACCATAACTCTACAGCCTCTCCTCTCCTGTCCTGTCTGTCCTTCCTATATACATTGTACCCCCCATATTCAAATTCAGCATCACTAATGTCTGAGTGACACAAATGTTTCTGCTATTCCTACAATGTCTGCATTTGATGACTTAATCAGTACTTCAAATTCATCAAATTTATTTTCAGTGATACTAGGATTAGTGTATATGCAAGTATACATGCAGATGTTCTCTTTTTAGTTACCCTAACACAGCCCTTGTACTTTTTTGTTCCATGATGACCCACAGCAGTGGTCTGATGTCCCAGAAACCTTGCTTTCCAGGCTGCTATATGTACCAATAGTAGAATTGGAAGAATCACTCTCAACTCTGCCTGCAGCTCTAGTTAAGCTATTAGCCTGTGTATCTCCCAAACTAGCAGTTTTCTGATCCACCTATCACTGCCTTGATAGCATCAGCAAATATCCTTGTACCCCTTCAATTTAAATGTATTCCATTCCTGTAAAAACAGTCTTTCCTGTTAGCAAGCACAGACCACACTGAAAAAAAATTCTACTCCACGAGCCTTACACAATGTCTCCAGGGCTGATTGATAAGGCTCTCAACATATATCCCCTTATATCGTGTCTCGGCAGAATTGCAGAAACTTTCAAATTTAATTCTAACTTGCAACCTATTCCCAACATTGCACTGTACTTATTATGTAAATATTATCACCTTTTGTGCTCTTAAAAGATGATATCTGTTCTACAGCGTCATCTACTTTTTCTCCTGGCAGACATACCCTGGTCCTATTCTACCTATCCTTCTTTCAACATGTTTCCCTGACAATAGTTGCTAACAATAGCCACCTCCTGTGGGACCAGTGCATTCTGCCTTGGAGATTATTATTATTAGCAGCTATATGGCACAAGGAAGCCTGAGGCTTATGCTGCACAAGCCAAAAAAAAAAAAAATTTCCCGAGTTACTCTGAGAGAGAGTCAAAAGTAGAAGGGAATCACCAAGAAAGAGAAGAATGATGATTGCCACTGTGTTGTCTGATGCACAAAGTGAGAGCTCTGGCATTGAGTTTGGCATGTGAGAATATGCCAACTCAATTGTGAGAACTGTGATCATCAGTGAGGTGAGGCACAGAGTTGGCTGAAATGCATTACAATCCCAAATCTTGTGTTAAAATTGATTGGCATGTGGTAGCAGAACTGTTAGTTTTATTGTGGAATGTAAAACATCTAACTCCTGATGACATTATGAATGTGAGCAATTGAATCAGTGGGCTCTCCCATAGATACATACATACCACTCTTCTGAGTACTCTGATCTCTTTTAGACAGTTTCTGCTGTATTCCTTATTCCTGAGTATTTTCTGACTTAGTATTACTATGGCCCATTCCTATTTTGTAATTACAACAGCCACTATTGAATTAGGATATAGTTTTGTTGCAATGGCACAAACAGATTGATTGAGTGTTAATTATGATGTCTGAGGATTCCCTGTTGGAAGTCACTAAGGATCATCTTTACCTGTCTACTGTATTCCTTTGATCTGCTTGCTTCCTGTGTGATATTTTTTTTTATACATGTGGATGACAAGTATAGTTAATTTTTCCAAAATCCCAGTGTTCAAATAATATTGCATATTTTCAAATATAATATAATCTAAATTTTTTTGTTTCAAAGCTGGATCCATAGAAGCACTTCTTGTGCCACATCATCATTTTTGGTATACTTTACCTAAACAAATGACTGTGTATTTAATAGATTGTATATAAAGATGAATCTCCCATAATTTAAATAAAAGAAATTTTCTATTGTAATACAGTACAATGTTACTAGGCTTTATATATATGTATATATATACACTCTTTATTCAAGAGATGGTTTTATTACTCAAAAATATAGGTATGTCAACTCACCTGTTGGCAAAAATATGCTGGCTACAATGATGTCTACCATTTCCAAGAATGCCAGATTAAGTCGTGTATACACCAATGTTCACATCCGAGCCACAACCTACTCAGGGGCTGAGAGCACAAGCTGCCTCTTATCCGAACAGCCTTCCAGCAGTAACAGCGGCAGGGAAAACTCTACAAGTATGTTTTCTAAAACCAGAACACAAATGGAAAATTCTTGGAAGAATTATTCAGTAACTCCAGAATATTCTCAGGTTGTAGCACAAATGACTGAATCCTCCAATACTCAGAGAATTTATGATCAACCTTCCAGTTCCAAAGACTTGAACCATCAAAACACTTCTTGTGCCAAATCATCTGCATCTCAAACCATTTTCCCTGTTGCTTTGTCTTATGCTGTATCATCAGAAGACCTCTCTTCGCAGAGACATCATGGACAGTCATCATCACAGGCAGAGGTTGGTATATTATTATATTAACTTAAAATTAATTTGTTTGTAAAGTTACTAATATTTTAAATCCTTTACATGAAGTTCTTTACAGGCCACAAACTTGTAATACTGAGTCTTAATTCTACTATTTTATAAATGCAGTACACCAACAAAGTACTTTTTGATGTTTTTCTCTAACTTTATGTAAAAGAGAGTGGTCTTCCCATTCTCTCATATAATAGATTTCTATCTGTTCCTTCCACTCTCCCATATAAAAGATTTCTGTCTGTTCCTCCCATTCTCTCATATAATCACTTTCTGTCTGTGTTCTGAATTTATTTTTCTCTTTTGCTTAGATGTATGAAGTATGACTGAAAGTTCCAGGAATGATTTTTATAAGGAAATTAGAATTGCACTTAGCAATTGTCTTTTTGTCCTCTTCAAAATAGTTTCCTTTGACATGAAGCCATTCTGTTATTGCCATTATTAATAGTAGCAACAATGCAAGAAAGCAAGCAAGCTTTATACAGCAAAAAAAATCCCATATCACCTGTTATAGCTATTTTCACTTCTCTTCATACTGCAGTTTAAAAAAAAAAAAAAAAAAAATCTCTCACATGCAGTTAAATTTTTTTCATATGAATATTTTTCTATGTCTTGGTTTTATGATTTCCTGGAATTTCTATATTAATCCTATTACCCTTACGGCCATATACTACAAACAACATAATCTGAATTCCAGAGCTCATGACATAATTCACTTGTTCTCAAAGACAAAGGTCTTCCCATTGTTTGTTCAGTCACTCCACACCCATAACTGGCTCTATACACCAATGAGCCAAAACATTATGGCCACCTATCTAATATGATGTTGATCCTTGACATGCAGCCAAAACAGCTTGTACCCGGCAAGGCATGGATGCTACAAGATTTCTAAATGTCTTGTGGTATCTGGTACCGACACGTAACCAGCAGAACCTTTTAACTCCTGTAAGGTCAGTGGTTGAGACGCCGCAGATCAGTTGCTGTTCCAACACAAACCACAGATGCTTGATGGGATTAATGTCTGGGGAATTTGGAGGCCAGGGAAATTCCTGGAAGTCTTCCTCATGTTCTTCGAACCAGTCTCGAACAATCCGGGCGGTGTGGCATGGCACAGTATCCTGCTGAAAGATGGCACTGCCACAGGGGAAGATCGTTGCCATGAAAGGGTGTACCTGGTCAGCAATGATGTTTAGGTATGTATATGTATATTCATGTCGATGGTGGCCCCTAGGCTTCCGCCCATCTCCACCTGTGTGCTCTGTAATTGACGTAAAACTTCTACAAGGGGCCTGAAACTTGTGAAATGCAAGAATGTTAATAAAGTGTAATATGTTGTTATTGTTAGTCAGGCCTCTTCGCCAACCTTCGCCAACATTCGCCCATATGATGACTTCGTCATCATATGGGCGAATGCTCCCTGGTGCCCGACCCTGTCACGAGGAGCTGGGCCCAGATCTACTATTCTGTCTGTGTGACTAACACATTATACCGCATCCACCAGAAGAAGTGCAAGCCTGGTGGGTGCCAACCTTTCTGCTCCCAGGTGGCCCAGCCTGGAAGCCAGCAAAAAATAGAAAATAAATAATAATTAAATAAATAAATAAATAAAAATATTAATTTAATCCTCGCACTCAGGTGAGAGAACAAAAAAAAAAAAAAAACCCAACCCGAGTGCCAGCAAAAAATTAAAAATATAATAATAAATAAAAATAAAATAATAATAAATAAAAAGTCATCTTGCACTCAGGAAAGAGGTATAATAATAATAAAAACACCTCGATCTGAGTGCCAGCTAAAAGAAAAAGAAGAAAAAAAGTATAGTAAGACTTACTAAGCAGACATGACCAGCATAGATATGTCTGTGCTTTGTGAAGACAGACATTGCAAATTTCTGCAAGGCATTAAACTTTTCTCTGCTTTGAAGGTAGAGGTGCTCATTGCCCAAACCCAATTCATGAATTACCTGTTTTAGTTGCATCCTATATTGTTCATAAATTAAACAGTCGTATAATACATGAGACCAAGGCTCTTCACATGAACAGAGGCAGTTTGGATCTGCCTCTAACCCAAAATAACATAAATTTAAATTAAAGGAACCAGGCCAGTTAAAAAATAAGAAGTTTTCATCTCTGGATAAAACCATACATTAATCTTTTTATCCAATGCAAATGATATCCTTGGTATGAAGAGCCTGGTAACCACTCCTGTATCACTTACTTCCCATCTTCTCTGCCAGATTTTCATCAACCGATTCATAAGTTTATTTTTAGCCTTACCATCTTCAATTGTATTTTTAATCCCATAAAATCTAAAGAAATACCCTTCCTTAAATAATAACAAAAGGCCCTATAAGTCACATACAAATCAAGAGGCTGGAAGCCTGACAGAACTTGGATCGCATTAGTGGACACTATTCTACAAAACCTAAATAATGAAAGTATCATTTGTCTCTGTATGGACAAAAGTTTCTGTTCGAATTTTACATTCAAGATTTTTGTGTACCAAACATTAGTGCCATGTACCACTATGGGTAGAAAGACAGCCTTGTAATAAAGTACCAAGATCTTCTTTCTTAACCCTAATCAGTTCTTGCAATTCAAACAATGGCAGAGGAAAATTTTTTAATCTTTTCGCTTAAATATTGTAAGTGCAACATAAAAGTCAACCAATTATCAATAACTAAACCCAAATGTTTAGTACAAGTAACCATAGGGATATGTTTACCATTAAATTTTACTACAGGAGGTCTTTCGATATCTAGCTTTAACCAACATCATGACTGTTTTCTTATTTGAAACCTTAAGTTTATGTTCTTCAGACCACCCAAATAAACCGTTCATGACCTGCAAAGCAGTCTCTTCTAATTCTTGCCTGGATCTACCAAGAACACAGGCCACCAGATCATCAGCATATGCAATTCTATGACAATTAATAATTGTCTTCTGCAACCATAAATTCAGCACAAGGTTCCAGAACATGGGACCCAGGACAGAACCCTGGGGACACCCACAACTAATGAGTTTAGAAAAAACCATATGCCGAGACCTGATTACTATTTTTCTACCAGTGAGATAACTGGCCATGGCTCTATACAGGGTGTTTCAGTTAAACGTTTCAGAACTTCTAAGAGGGGTAGGGTACATCCTGACAACTCGAAATCATATAGCAATGTGGGGTCGGAAATGCTTTCCTGAAGCGGTGTTGTACACAGAAGCACCATAAAAAGAAAAGAGACCGTAAGTGAGAAATCGTTTTAATAATACATGAAAAGAAGCAAAAGGTACATGGATTAAAGTAAGTGTTCGAAGTTTCTTCCACGGGCTACAATGCACGCCTCACATCTCCGATGCATGGACATCCGAACATTCTGGAATACTCCAGGCGAATTTCGAATTTCTTCGGCAGCTACTGCGATTCTTGCAACCAGCTCCTCAGCATTGTCAACAGGGGTGTCATAAACTAGCGATTTCATATGACCCCAGAAATAAAAATCAAGACATGATAGGTCGGGTGACCGAGCAGGCCAACGCACGGGACCACCACGTCCGATCCACTGTTGACCAAATGTGACATCCAGGTAGTTACGAACATCTCCGCTATAATGGGCAGGGGCTCCATCGTGTTGGAACCACATTGTCTGTTGCGTCGATGCAGAAATCTGATCATCTCTCAAAAGTTGTGGCAATACTTGCTGCAGAAAGATCAAGTAGATAGGTCCGGTTAGACGACACGGTAACAGGTAAGGTCCGATGAGGTGATCTCCCATAATACCGGCCCATACATTGACCGAAAATCGAATCTGTGCTGCACGACGTCGCACGACGACTTCTGTGTGCAATACCGCTTCAGGAAAGCATTTCCGACCCCACATTGCTATATGATTTCGAGTTGTCAGGATGTACCCTACCCCTCTTAGAAGTTCTGAAACGTTTAACTGAAACACCCTGTATAAAAGATCTGGGCATTCTACTTGTCTTAAGGAATAAAGTATGCTCTCATGCCACACACTATCGAAGGTGCCCTCGAAATCAATGTACAGCACGAGAACATACTTGCTAGATGTCTGATTAACATAATCTATTAAATCCTTTATAGCATCCTCAGCTGAACTCCTTTTTGAAATAACCAATCAGTCAACCTGTGTAATAATAATCTTTCATAAATTTTTGCTATATTAGACAATAAGTAAATTCGTCTATAATCCCTAGGGTCAGTAGCCTCTCTGCCTGGCTTTGATAACAATTTCACCAAGGCAACCGTCCAAAATCCTGGAAAAACATCAGCAATATAACATTTATTAAAGATATTTAACAATAAATGTGGGTAAACATCTAGAAACTTGATAATAACATTATTCTCCATTAAGTCCAAACCAGGTGTTTTGTGTATGTTGATATACTGATAAACCTGTTTCAAATCTGACTCAGTAAATAGCAAATGATCTGCAGGACCTTTATAATTACTGTTCATATACCTTATTTCTGCCTGCTTTTTATTGTCTTCAGCGTGAACATCCTCAGGAAAAAGGTGGTCAGATATTAACTGAACAGTCGACAACCAATCCTTCTTTTCACATTCTCCCTGTTTCACTGTGGACATCGAAGAACTGAATTGTAATTTGTTAGTCACTAATTTATATACGAGGCCCCAGGGGTCAGTATTTCCAACCCCTTGAACCAAGTTCCTCTAAGGATCTAATTTACTTTCAATAATGGCTTTCTGGTATTGCCTCCTTTTATTCCTGTAAACCTCCTTAAAATACACAGATTCTACACTCCCTAAGACCTATGTCTCTGAAATTGTCTCTTTGCGTGAAACATTTCTGTTCTCAATCATGTTAAATCCTCATTCCACCATATTCCACAACCGTACGAATCTTTCTTCTCTTCCTAGTAGAATAACTCGATGCTCTTAACAATATATTTTAATGTAAAATGCATACTCCTCTGTACTCAATGCACGCTACTTTTAAAGTCCTGAGAATTAATGTCTGTATTAAGAGAATCTAAAAATTTATTCCAATTAATTGACTTATAACTAAACCTTAGTATTTGTAACAAAGATTGATCAACAGCACTCTTATAATCTAATTTCAACTTAAACACTATTGATCTATGATCACTTGTAGTATATTCAGAAATAACTTTCCAATGGCACAATCTCTGTGATAGCCTATAAGAGGCCAGCATAACATCAATATTTGACTGGCCATGTAAGTTATCAAAGGTGTACAATTCAACACCTACATTAATAACTACTAGGCCAATTCCTGGAAGTCTTCCTCATGTTCTGCAAACCAGTCTTGAACAATCCGGGCGGTGTGGCATGGCGCATTATCCTTCTGAAAGATGGCACAGCCATTGGGGAACACCGTTGCCACGAAAAGGCGTACCTGATCCGCAGTGATCAGGTACACCCTTTGTCAGAGTGCCTGGCATATGGATGACTGGACCCAGGGTATCCCAGCAGAACATCACCCAAAGCATGACACTACCACCTTGTTTTTGTCCCATGGTGCATCAAGGTGCCATCACTTCCCCAGGTAAATGACGCACACGTACCTGGCCGTCCACATGGTGCAACAGGAAACGTGATTCATCAGACCAGATAACCTTCTTCCAATCACCCAAGATTCAGTTTCGATGCTAGTGTGCCCATTGTAGGCGCTGTCGCTGGTGAACCGTGGTTAGCATGGGTACTTGGAGCGGCTATGCTGCCCCATTTTCAGTAGGGTTCGATGTACTGTGTTGTGACACATTAATCCTGTTACCAGCATTCCGATTACCTAAAGTTGCGCCACAGTCGCCTTTACCACGTACCATCTGGGAGAGCCTTTGCTCACCTCGAGTATTGTCCAACACCTCACTGTCGGTTCGTAGGTTCCCCCTCCTCGGATCACTTTTGGTAGGTACTAACCACAGCTGACTGTGAGCACCCCACCAGCCGTGCCGTTTCAGATATGCTCTGACCCATTCGTCTGGCCATTACAATTTGGCCTTTGTCAAACTCGCTTAAGTCCGCTGCCTTTCCCATCTGAAGAACAAGAGTAACACCGATTAACGGAGCTCAGTATCAGGTGTTTTTTATACTCTGTCCCGACTCGTGCACTTGCTGTAATTCACTTGCAGTTGCTTCGATTTGCATAACTCGCTGATCATAATGTTTTGGCTCATCGGTGTATAATTGTTTGGTATCCAGTGCAAGTAGCCCTACTTGAGGCAAGTATTTCCTCTAAAGGTAAGTTTTCTCAAGGTTTTTATGGCCGAGTCTTAATTCTTTATTCCAATAATATATTTTATATATTTTTGAGTTCTTTTTCATTTAAAATTCTACATATATCACCAAATTAATCAAGATATAGGTGATCTTGGAGAGAATTTTTTTTCTTTTCACCTCATTAGCAATAATATACAATAACCTGTCCAGACCTTTACTGATTTGTTATTAACTATTTTAATTTAAATACCTTCTTATTTTTTCAACTCTTTACTGTTATTACAATACCATATTTGAAAGTACTTGTAATACTATATAGAATTTTATTATAATTTCTCTTAGATTTTTCCCCCAGGCAGTCAGTAGAACCTTGAAACATTGCCAGTATTTTAAGTATAGATTGATGTGGTAACACTTCAATAAATGCATTTTAAAATACATTCGTGGTAAAACTGTGTACTTGGCTGTCATGTAATCTGTGTGAATAACCATATACTGTCCCATCTGCACACAATTAGAAAGTGCCATTTTTATGTTTTTTTAATACTGTGCAAGTTCTTATAGTAATGCAAGACTGAAAAGATATTCAGTCTTTATTTTACAGGATTGTGTCTACAGCCATTTATACAGTTGAACCAAATCTGGAAATCTCTTATCTAGCACCACCGAAGAATGAACAGATTTAATTCTCAGATTGATCATTTGTCAAAGCAGCCTGTTATAGCTGATTATGCAGGGTGGTAATTCCATCTTAGAACCATAAGACTTTGTTAGGTTGCAGTGACATTTGAAAATGTTAGATCATAGAACTGTTTAACACATCATGAACACGATTAGTGACTCACTGATAAGTGATAGATAACTCAGTTTAAGTATTGTGATTTGTCCTTGAAATATTAAACTGAGGTACCCATTAACTAAATGTGTTTACTGTTAGTGAATGTTTTAGTACTTTTTGCTTGTCATTGTAAACAGCATCAGCAAGTCATTTTTCATGTGTGTGTGTGTGTATTGCCCATCATACTGGTGAAATACAGGTGACCCCCCGCTTAACGCTGAAAATTCGTTCCCGGAAAACAGAGTGCTAAGTGAATCAGTGCAAAGCAAGTGCCGTATTCATGAGCTGTGGTCTGTGCCATAGGATATTTCCTAATCAATAATAAACTGTAGTGCGAAAAGATGCACAAGTGTCGGTGAAAATATTTAATATATAAAAATTTTTACATATAAAATATTCTATATTACTTACATATATAATGATGTGGTAAGTAGCTACATTACATATCAAAATTAAACTTAAAATGCCAATTAAAATCATGAATTTATTAATCTGATAGCCCTGGGCTGTCGAATTTTTGTATCTTTAAACTGAAAAATGTGTCGATTTTGGATTGTACTTTGTCCCTCTTCCTCTTGTTGGGATTCATTTCTTTCTTTAAATATCTTATTACCTTAGAATTATGTTCCATGTCAGGGTCATTCTGGAAATAATCACACAATTTTTCAGTGTTCCAGAGCTTTACTAAATCCTTTTGTAGTCAATGACTTCATGGGTTCATCTGTAGGATCTTGACCTTCTTATAGTAATGCAAGACTGAAAATTGCATGCTCAATTGCATGCTAGCTATTGTTCTTTTGTCATTTCCACAAGTTCTTCATTAGAGAGGCCATCCCTGTCGTTTTCAATCATCTCTTGTAGGTTGTCATCATCAATTTCGTCCAATCCTGCTTCTTTTCTGAGCTCAACAATTTGCACTTTAACATTCTCAACTGAATCATCAGGTTCTTGAGAATCCTTTATACAATCCTTCCAAACTTTTCTCCACACTTCATTCATGGTTTTCTGAGTTACTTCATCCCAGGCACTTGAAATGTAGATGGCAGTTTTAATGTTGTAGAATTTCCAAAACTTCTTTAGGCTCAGTACATTTTTGCCAGTGTTGATGGCTTTAATAGCTTAGGAAAAGGTGTTCCGTATGTAGTAAGCTTTAAATGTGGCAGTAACAACTTGGCCCAATGGTTGAATCAGAGATGTAGTGTTTGGAGGCATGTAAAAAAAAATTATATATGATTGTTCAAGTCTTCTAAGCTCTCTTTGCTTGGATGTCCTGGCACATTGTCCACAATGAGAATTACTTTGTAATCAAGGTTATTTTTTGCACAATATCTTTCCACTGCAGGACAGGAGAATTCAGAGTACCAATCAACGAAAAGAGGTCTGGTTACCCAAGCTTTTTTATTAGCCTTCCAAATTACAGGTAGGTTTGATTTAGTGAAACCTTTAAGAGTCCTTGGATTTTCTGAAGGGTAAACTAAAAGGGATTTTAATTTAAAATCCCCTGCAGTATTACCACCCAACAATAATATCAACCGATGTTTTGCTACTTCGAAGCCTGGCATGTTTTTTTCTTCTTTCGATATGAAACTTCTTTGAGGCATTCATTTCCAAAAAAGCCCTGTTTCATCTGTTAAAAACTTCTTGAGCAGTATAACACTCCTCTTCAATAATTTTAACAAGCTCTTTTTTTGAAAGTTTGTTTTTTCTTGATCTGCACTTGCGACTTCTCCCTGAATTGCTATGTTGTGTTGGTTATAGTGCTTTTTAAATCTATCAAACCAGCCCTTTTATTGAAACAAGGTGAGCTTTCTCCAGGTCATCATATAGGCTAATCGCTTTTTCTTTAATAATAATTGAACTTAACGCAATCCTGCATTGGATATTATCTTCAATAAAATTATTTAGAAGTCTCTCCATTTCAATAATAATAGCTGGCCTGGGCCTTGTCAATTTAGTTGCCTCCAGTGGAACAGCAAATATTATAAGCAACATTTCAAGCAATACTGCATATTCCTTAACTTGATATTTTTTCAAATATTGATCTTGGAACTACGTAACAAGTCACTGGATTGCAATTAAATTAGAGTGGGAAACGTTTTAATGTTGTTTTGCTATTCATTCTCATGCTATCGACTACATCAGATGAAATGTTTTTGTTAAACATACCAAAAATCCAATGTATAAAAGAGTTCACTTCAAAAATTCAAACTATACTCAGGTAAAAGAGTGAGTTGTAATAGTGTTATAATGAGATACGGGTTATAAGAACAGCATTATAGCAAATCAGTGTAAAGCAAAACGTGTTATAACGAGGGTCTACAGTAATTAAATTTTTAATTAACTGACAAGGAGATGATATAAGATTAGTCTTGAAATAAACATTTTGAATCAACATCAATTAATTGCCACCTCTATACATCTAAAGCATTTTTGGTGGCATTTCAAGGTTATGCTGAACTTAAGAAATACCTATTAAGAAATACCTATCAAGGTTTAGGCCTAAATGGTTATCTAATGAACTAATGAGACTCGTAACAGAGAAGAAAAATGCATGGGATGCATATAAATTATCAAACGACTCAGAAGCCTATGGCAGATATAAGCTAGTCTGTAATCAGGTCACAAAGGAAGTTAGGCAGGCGAAGGCAGATTACGAGAAATTCTTGGCAAAAGATGCTAAGAAAAACAGCAAGGATTTCTTTACTTATATAAACTCTAAAAGGAAGGGGATGAATCTGATTGGTCCACTTGACACCAATGGTTCGATTATTGATGATCCTGCCCAGATAGCAAACAAACTGAATGAGTATTTTGCATCTACATTCACACATGAGGAATTATTAAGGTTTGAAAATGGCAGAAGGTTATCAAATTGTAGCAGGATACTTAATGATTTTGTAAAAACTGAGAGCAAAGTGGAGGAGAAATTGTTGAAGTTAAACATAAGAAAAGCACCTGGGGTGGATGGAATCTATCCAGTTATATTAAAGGAGGTGGCAAAGCAACTAAGCAAACCCTTAGCCATAATTATGAGAGCATCCTTGGACTCAGGAGAGGTTCCCACGGACTGGAGATGTGCAAATGTGTCCCCAATTCACAAAGGGGGATCGAAGGGTGACACGAGTAGTTACAGACCAGTTAGTTTAACTTCTGTTCCGGGTAAAATAATGGAGTCACTGGTTAAAGATGCATTGCAGGATCATCTAGACAAGACTGCAGCAATAATTCAGACACAGCATGGGTTTGATAAGGGAAAGTCTTGTCTGACAAATTTGATAGGATATTATGATGTGGTTACAAAGGAACTGGATGCAAAAAATAATTTTGATATCATATATTTGGATTTCAGGAAAGCTTTTGACACTGTTGTGCATGGAAGACTATTGTACAAATTGGAGCAGAATGGTATTAAGGGTAAGTTGCTACAATGGATAAAAGGATGGTTAAGTGGGAGAAGATAGAGGGTGGTAATCAATGGGTGCTGCTCTTTGTGGAGTAATGTTATTAGTGGAGTCCCACAGGGTTCAGTGTTGGGTCCACTGTTGTTTTGTATATTTATCAATGATATTGATAAAGGTATATCGGGCTTAATGTCGAAGTTTGCAGATGATACAAAGGTTGGCAGGGTTGTTAATGACAGTAATGGCAGTGTGCTGCTGCAACAGGATCTAAATAATTTGGGCAGATGGGCTAAGAAGTGGCAACTGAAGTTTAACCTTGACAAATACAAAGTACTGCATATGGATAGAAGTAACCCGAAAGAAACGTACCAATTGTGTGGTACTATGCTTAAGGTGGTAGAAAATGAAAAAGACCTGGGGGTAATTGTGCAGTCAGATATGAAGTTTTCTGAGCAATGCAGACAAGCTGCCAGGGCAGGTCATGGGGTTTTGTCAATGATATATAGGAATTTTGCTAGTAGGGAAAAGGAGGTGATTGCCCTCTGTATAAGGCAATGGTCAGGCCACATCTTGAGTACTGCATACAGGTCTGGAGGCCTCATTTTAGGAAGGATGTATATTTGCTTGAGCGTGTACAGAGAAGGGTAACAAGATTGTTGAGGGGAAGGAAGGGATCCTCTTAACAAGAGAGACTTAAGTTCTGCAAATTGCAGTGGCTGGAGACTAGGCACCTGCGCTGTGATCTGATTGAGGTGTATAAGGCGTTGAATGGGTTGAGCACGCTGAATTCTGATGGGATCCTTCCACTTGTTCAGATTACGAACCTAAGGGGGCATAAATTAAGAAAAGACAGATATAGAATAGATGTGCGGAAATTTGCCTTTAGCCAGCGGGTGGTTAATTGCTGGAACAAACTTCCATCTGTCGTTGTGGAAGTTGATAGGTTGAATAAATTTAAGGAAGAACTGGACAGGCATTTGGAGAGAATGGTGTGGTTTTTTTTTTTTTTTTTTTTTTGGCTGATGATGCATAAGCTCATACACTTGCTTTCTTGCATCACATACCACTACTACTCTCACTCTCCATGGCTAATCAGAAATTGAGCTGCTCATTACTGAAATCACAAAACATATTTATATATTTTGTAATTCCAGTTGGCAGCAGTTCTATTTCTGGTTGTAGGATTGAAGCCAGCCAACAGCAGATGTGTAGACAAATGTTCAATGGTATTTCAATGTTTATGCAGGATTTCAGGCATGGAGATATTGGTTGGGGTTGCAGAAAGTTGGCAGCTCAGTAACTCAATGAATTCTTTCTTAAACATGTTACATTTTCTTATAGTATTTCATGAATGAGACAAGTGCAGAGTTTTTAGTTTTAAATTTAAAAACATTACATATTATTATTATAGGTAATGGTTTTGAAACTACAAAGTTTCAGAAATCAAAATAAAATTTGCAGCCATCACTTCTTTATATCACGAGCTGCCACTGATTTCAAATAAAATGATTAGAAAAGAATAACTATAACTGCTCATTAAACATGTTTGTAAGGGCACTGATTTGCATAATATTGAATAATAAATTTTGGCATTTCTCAAATCTCTGCTTGTATGAAGAAAAGTGCTTATTGCAAAATGGTTTATTTTAATTTGTTTTACAAACTTTTTTTTATTTGAAACATTTTTGAATCCATCCAGAAATGCAGATATTTTTTGTAGTTATTTTTGATTTTCATTTAAACTGTGGTTATATTAATCTGATTTTCATAAAAAGTTGCCCAACAGTTTTACATGAAAATCTTAAAACAGAATTTCATCAAAATTGGTTAAACCATTTAGGCACTGATACTGTTATCATCAGTAAGGATACCAACAACAGACTTGATCTCCACATAAACATTTTTTAAAGCAATAAAATTGAATAGACGTGAAATAATCTCTTATAATCCAGTGAAACATCCAATGCATACAACTTTTTTAAGATCTGTTGTTACAAATATTCTCATTGGATAGCAAGGCTTGCAGTAATTAGACACTGACCAGTGTCCTGATTAAGTCAAAATTATGATAAAATGAATTTGTTCAATTTGCTTTATATTTGAGTTCATCTGATAGTAGATAGAACTCTGGAACAATTTTTAGTAGTTTCTTTTCATGTTACACTTTGGGAAATGCTGCCTAGTGCATACCGATGGGTCAAAGAATGAAACCCATGTTGAAATGGATGCAGCCTTCCCAGCCATTAATGTTGGCCTATCAACTGCCTTATGAGTTCAGTATACACTATGTGAAACTAACAGAAATTTGAGTGGTACTGAATTGCTGTTGGTTCCTGAAGTATATTGAATCCTCCGATATCCAAAATAATACAAGGGCAAGTCAATAAATACCGCACTAGAAGCTGTAGCATCTTTATTATCTGAGATATTATAACCATAATTCACATGCATAAAATACAGTCTTTCAACTTTGTGAAAATATCACTCAATGTAAGAACTACCACCACACTCACTGCATTTTCTCCAGCTTTCCAGGTAGTGAACACACTTTGGTAAAAAAAAAAAAAAAAAAAGCAGGAGGCTGACGTTTACACCAATGTTTAATGTCAGAAATGAGTTCTGTATCGCCCTCAAACACTTTCCATGCAGATATGCCTTCAGTGTACCAAACAAAAAAAAAAAATATGATGGGACAAGTTCAGGGTTATAGGGGAAAGTGAGGCATTATGTCTCACCCCAGCTAAGTGATCTTTGACAGTGTCATCTGTGCTGTCTGTGGCCTAGCATTATCCTGATGAAACTTGATATCCTGCTGATTCTGTTTAGGTATCACATGTACTTTTTTCTGACAGAATCTCAGTTATCAGTTGATTCAACCACTTCTCATCTCTGTGGCACAAATTATTCGCTGTATGATTCCTTTTGCCTCAAAGGTGGTACTTGTGCATATGTCCATTCCTATATATTCCCTGTCAGAGATTTATTAATTTGGAATATCCTCTTTTCGACCTTCTCTGGATTAAAATCTCTCTACCTCATTGTGTCAAATTCATCTGTTGTCTCTGCCATTCTCCCAACTCCACTAATCACTCAGAACTCTTTGACTTCCTCTCTTTGCAACATGACTTTCTCTAGTCCAACATTCGTAACAGTGAGGTAATTTTCCTTGGTGGTTTTAATCTTCACAACTCCAGCTGCCTTCCGATTTCTAGTTACACAGACCCAGCTGGTTGAAATGCTGAGGCTTTTACAATTATTAATGACCTCGCACAGATTGTTCATTTACCTACCAGAATACCGGACAATCCTAACCATACTGCCAACATGCTTGATCTTTTTCTCACAAACAACCCTTCTAAGTACACGGTCAAAAGGTCCTTTAGGCACCTCAGATCACAACTTGGTGATTGTCTCTTCCCCAATGGAGCCTTTATCTCATGGCTATTACCAACTTCTTATTGTTTGGCATAACAAGAATGCAAAATGGGATGACCTGTGAGATTTCTTTTCTTTTCCTTGGTCGGATTACTGTTTCAAAACCTCAACATTTGCTCAGATTGTTTCAGTGAAATTATTCTTGTAGGAATGAAATCCTTTATTGCACACTCCACTTTAAAATCTTGTCCTTTATCTAAACCTTGGTTTTCCAATAAATGTGTTAAGGCTGTTCAAGAGGAGAATGTTGCATATCGTAATTTTGGCTTGTTTCCAATTCTTTAGTTTCATTTTCTGCCTACACCAAAGTTCTCAACAATTGTAAAGCAGTTATTAATCACTCCAAATTAGATTTTGAACAGGCTAAGAAGTAGAAAACTTGCTTCTTGCCCTAATGGTAGTCGAGCATTCTGGTCTCTTGCCAGATCTACTAGCTGCAACTTTTTCCCATCTCTGCTCCCACCTCTGTCAAAACCAGATGGTTCTATTGTCACTTCAGCCAAGGATAAAGCTGACCTGCTAGCATACCATTTTTCTTCCAACACATGTATTAATTACCTTGGAAAACACCTCACACCATTCCCAACATGCTCCATTCGATACCTCCTGTGGTCTTCCATCAAAAGAATGTCAGAAGGATTTTGACGATTCTTTATGCTAAAAAGCCCCAGGTTCCGATGGTATTTCTCACTTGTTCTCAAAACCTGGGCACCTGAACTTACTCCTGTTCTTTGCCACCTTTTTTCACTTTCTTATTCCAGAGGTGATTTTCCTTCGGCTTGGAAATTTGCTCATATCCAGCCAGTTTCTAAAAAGGATGACAAAATCATTTCCATCAAATTATCGTCCCATTGCAATTACTTCTACTGTTTCTAAAGAAATGGAGAAATCAATTAACTGCCAACTCTTAAACTAGTTTGAAACCTTCCATCTGATCAACGATCGCCAGTGTGGATTCCGTCAGTGTCGATCCACTGGTGATATTCTGGCTTATGTTATCCATTTATGGACAAATTCAATGGAAAAGTTCCGTGAAACACAAGCAGTTGCTCTTGACATCTCAAAGGTCTTCTAAACAAGCTTCCATCTTATGGTTTGCCAACTGGTTTATGTAATTGGTTATCCAGTTTTCTCTCTGATCACTCACTGAGCATGATGGTAGATGGCTCTCTGTCTTATAACTTCTCCACTAATGCTGGTGTCCCCCAAGATTCAGTTCTTTTCCCCACTATTTTCTTCTTGTATATTAATGACCTTCTTCCATTGACTGGAAATCATATCCATAGTTTTGCTGATGATAGCGCATTGCATTCCACTTTCCAGTTTGAGAAACCTTGCCCTTCTCAATCAGCTTCAACTTCTCGAATATCTGCTACCAATTCGTTAAATGCCGATCTCTGTGTAATTCTCCAGTGGGGCAAAGACAACTTAGTTGATTTCAATCCTTCTAAAACTCAGTCCTGTCTTATATCTTGCAAAAAGGATTCTTCTGCTGCTTATCTTTGGGATTACCCTGACTTCTAATCTCTCTTGGCACAAGCACATTACAAATATTGTTTCCTCTGCATCAAAAAAAACTTGGTTTGCTGTTTTGCTCTTGTAATTACTCTTCTTCCAAACAGCTGTTCACTCTGTACAAATTGCAAATCTGCCCTACCATGAAATATTGTTCCCACATCTGAGGCAGCACTCCCAAAACCTCTCTGACTTCTAGATTCCATTCAGAAGAGGGCAGTTAGGTTAATTAATGAATCATCTCTAACAGTCTCTCTCCATTCTCTGTCTCAGACTTTCTGTTTCTGCTGCATGCATTTTCTACAGATATTTTCATAGGCACTGTTCTTCTGAATTGGCTTCTCTAATTCCCACTCTCTCTCTTTCAAAGCAGTCCGAACATGTGTCGCCATTTGCTGTTCATCTTCAAACTCACAGAACCAACTTTTCATCTTCCTCATTTATTCATTCAACTGCCATTTTCTGGAACAACCTTTCTTCATATGTATTTCCTGAAAATTACAATCTACAGAAGTTCAAATCTAATGTCAACAAATATCTTCTTCGTCTTCTCAACCTCCAACCCATGCACGGTACTACGTACTATAGATTCTAATACCTCTCATGTTTGGGGTTTTCATAAAAAAGAAAAAAAGTCTTTTGCTTTTCCGTGCTCAATTAAGCTTTTCCAAGGACAAGTAATATCTTTCTTTGTTGACAGTTATCCCACTTTCCAAAAAATCAATAAAAACAATGCAATTGTGACACTAGAAGGCGACTAAGTTTTCTCGGTGATTTGGAAAGTTTTGGCTTTTGTTTACATGTCATGTGTGCCCATTTCGTGGATTGTCATTTGGTTTGTGGGTCATAATGGAAGAGCCTTGTTTCACACAAATGACTCCTTTAAAGCACTCAGGGCTGCTAGCAGCAAACCTTTCCAGATTATCACAGATCTCTTTCTATGCAGCCATCTCTCATGTGAGCAGCTTAGGCACCCACTGAGAAGCAGATTTTTGTGCAGTCTGTTGATGATAGTCAAAACAGTTCCTGTTCACATTTTTTCAATATCCATCACTAGTCTTGCAGTTAATGCACCTGTCATTTTGAATGAGCTGGTCAATGAGTTTTTAATTTTGAACTCTTTGTGACAGACGTTGGTCTTCTGGCTTTTTGTTTGTCGTTGATGTCAAAATCATCTTCCCAAAACTCTTGGATTCACCTCTGGACATTACTTCAATCAATTGTTCGAAGTAATGTCCAGTCTAGTCCCCATAGACTGCCAGGAGTTTTTGATGGATAGATGTAGCCAACTGATTCACCCAATTTAAACAGGAACTCCATCACACACCACTGCTGGAAATGGTTGTCACTTTGTCCATCCATATTTTCAGATCTAAAAACACCAGAAAAATATTAGGTGTATAAATGGTTAATTGGGAGTAAAGTAAAAAAAACATTTTGAAATATGGCAATGGAACGTGCTAGGGCTATAAATACATCTGGAAATGCTGCTAATTGCAGCATCTGGAGACTAGGCACCTGCAAGGTGATCTGATTGAGGTGTACAAGGCTTTGAATGGTTTGAGCTGGCTCAATGCTAACGGTATACTTCCGCTTGCTCAGATTAAGAACCTGAGGGAGAATTTAAATTGAGGAAAGACAGTACAGTTGTAGAATAGATGTGCAGAAGTTTGCCTTTAGCCAGCGGGTAGTTGATTGCTGGAACAGGCTTCCACCTTTTTTGTTGTGGAAGTTGATAGCTTAAATAAATTTAAGGCTGAACTAGACAAACATTTGGAGTGACCAGATGGGTGAAATGAGAAGGTGTTTTTTTTTTTTTTTTTTGCTGATGCTCTATAAGCTTGCTTTCTTGAATCATATGCCTCAACTAATGCTAATTTTCCCATGCATGGATTTAGGATCAAAGCTTGCTTTTATTCCTTTGTCCTTTTACTAGGTTTATTTCATTTCAATACTATTCTACTTACATCTCACCTAGATGCAGTCATTCCTGAAGGAAAAAAATCTCAGGTAAGACAATTTCTGCCTTAAAATATAATATCTCTAAAATTTAAAAATTCCAAAAATACTTCTTAATAGCCTATTCTATCCTATTTGGTTAAAATTCACAAGATCAATTTTAAATTCAAAATGAGAACACGGATCCTCTACAAGAAAAAATCGCAATAAATTAGCATTTGTCTGATTTTTATGAAAATTAGCGGGTCTTGACTACACAAGTTGTCTGCCCAACATCTTCCTTATTTGGGTAAGGGAAATATAAATCGAAAAACTGTATGCTTCAATAGTAGACACTAGCTTGGCTTGTCCATGACAAGAAGCCAGCTAGAGAGTGTGTAACAATTGGAAGCACTGCCATAAAATGTAAAGCCAGCCTGCTTCAATTGGATGCAAGATGCTGCTAATTTTAAATTCTTGTGTTTCAGCATGTGCATAATGATTATCTGGAATAGGCTGAACTAGATCCTGCATTTTTTTTTTTTTTTGTGTAACTAACAGAGATTTATGGAATTTTCAGTGGAGTAATCAAAGAAAACACAAAAGGTATTGGGAGTTTCAGCTCTGTGGACTGACTGTAAATAAAGTAAATGAAGAGCATGGAATATTTGCTTTATTACTTCAGAGCTAGGTGCACAGGGTCTCAAAGACCCTGTGCACCTACCTCTGAATTAATGAAACATTATGCTGCGAAGTGAGTGCATAGCCTTCTTTTAACTGCAAATTAGAAATAAATTTTTTATTAGTTTTAAAAATTTTCTATCCTAAATTTATCCCTATTCTTCTAAAGTAACTGGATATAGTGCCTTCATTAAGATAAGTGAGAGAAATTAAGAAATGAGGGAGAAATGGGCAAATCTTTGCAACATTGGTAGCAATACATAGAAACTGTCAGGAGCCAACCCCTTCATTAAATTCAGGAACCTGGATCCTTATTTTGATACAAAGTTCAGCCTTTTTTTAATGTTACTTTTGTTTGATATTAAAATGATATGTGGAATCCCATACCATTTTCATATAGAATTTGGCTTTTGTAGTTATTTTTACTTAATATTGAAATGTATCATTTTGTAAGCATTTCAGAAATGTTCTGAACGCTACTAAGCGAATTACACCCAAATTCATGGCAAGGGCATAAGTTTTCATTATGAAACCCTCAATTTATTGATTTATCATAACTATGCATAAAACTTGATCTTTTTCTCACAAACAACCCTTCTAAGTACACAATCTAAGTGAGTGGTCCTTTAGGCACCTCAGATCACAACTTGGTGATTGCCTCTTCTCCAATGGAGCCTTTATCTCATGTCTATTCCTAACCTCGTGTTGTTTGGAATTACAAGAATGCAAAATGGGATGACCTGTGAGATTTCTTTTCTTCTTTTCCTCGGTTGGATTACTGTTTCAAAACTTCTCCCAACTCACAAATTTAGATAATTTCTACATCTCATTTTTAATGAACGATTAAAAAGTTCATATGAACTTTTTTCAACTTGTGAAAAAATGAGATGTAGTAATTATCTTATTTTGTTGTTCTGTGGATTTCATCACACTAGGGCAGCTAAAGCCAAAATGTCTCTCGATTTTGTAAACCACTGGGGTTTTTGTTCTTTAGTTCTAAATATTTATTTTTTGTCTTGAACATTGACTGATCCATTCAATAACTTATATATTACTTATACATTTTCATAAATTCATTTATGTGCATTGCTATCATAGACATTGTGTTACTTTGATGAAGATAAATAAAAATTATCTTGGATCAGATTTAGAGAAATAGCAGTTGGAGAACATTAATTTACTATTATTGATATTGATTCCCATCTTTTTTAACCGATATTACCTAAAGTTTGAGATCTTCAGTTCAGTAAAACTGATGTATATTTATTTAACATTTAATTAGTTCTCCAGTCATAAATGAAATAAAAATTTCTTTCCAAAGATAACTTGCTGTTTTTTTATAGTTATAACTCACCTCTTTGAAATTTTTATTTCATTTATAATTGTTGTTTGGATAACTACAAGCCTGCAGGCTGTAGTCTGCTAATTTGTTAACTGTCCAATCTGATTTTCTAACTTTGTTAAAATTGGGGCCACTCTTTCAATTATAGCAAGTTCATAATATATTTTCAGCCGGCAATGAATTCTACATCTGGAGATACTGCCCTCTCTTTATTTTTATCCTCTGCATCTTTTTCTATAGGTGAGTGCTAATTTTGTACAGTAGCATGACAAAGAAGTTTTTATATAAATATTGTGTAGATGAATAAATAGGAATTAACAGTTACATCTAAATAAGATCACTGAAATGCTACATTTTAGAGTAAATTTGGCAAACCTTCTAGTGAATTGGAACTTTTGTGTGAATTTTATGGAATGCCCAGTAATATATAATTTTAAATTATATACAGTTAAATACATTGCACAGTTTTTTTGCATGAATTCTTAAAAGAATTTTGTCATCAAATTTTTGAAATACATTTCTTACTAAAGGGCCTGATGTAGCTTTGAAATTTAGATAAGAAAAAACTTTTGCTACTTTTTTCCAGTGAATTAAATACTTTGATTATTGATTAAACATATATCTCATCTCCTGTTTGAGTAGCAGTTGGTTATATGGAAAATCACTGTAACGTCTGGCAGAAATTATTTCGGTGGTATGTTATTTGTAATTTATTAATAAAAATATCTAATCCTTAACAGCAATTTTCCAAAGTAATTTTATTGTAACATATGATGAACACAGTAGTGCTGGTATGCTCATTACAGATATGCCAACCAGGTATGATTTTTTTGCTCCCCTTCTATTTCTTTTGGTTTGCAATAAACTCCTGAAATTTCTTTCTTCAGTTTTAATTCATTCTTCTCATTTCTTTAGAAATTACTTCTGGAGCATTACTTAAAACAAACAATTAAAAATGTTGAGCATTATTCTCAGCTAAAGGAGGCAAATATTGTGGTGTAGAATAAAATAGCCTGAAAATACAGGGTACAGCTATTCCTTGCTAAAAATAATTTTGCTGTTTTCCCAGTTTAATTTTTGTTTCCCACTTTTGCTATTTGTGAATTGAGTTTAGCTTATTTGTGGGGAATGGAGCAAGTTGGATCATTTGTTAATAAATTATTTAATATATATTTAATGATGTTTAGTAAATTATGAACTACTTCAATAACTATTACTATTCAATATTATTACTTTATATCAAATATTTAATTACCTTTTTGATGTGCTATACTTGCTGAAAACAAAAAAATGTGTAAAATTACTTTTAATATACTAATATAAAATTGCTGTATAAAAATTGATATGGTAATAATATTGACTTAATGAAATTAATAATTGTTCAATAATAACTGTTGCATACCAAATGTAATTTATATTAAAAAGTAAGAGATTACCTCAATTTTTTTCGTGGAATGCTTCCAGTTAATTCTCTCTCATATGTGACGAATAAAATAAGATGAAAAAAATGAATTAATGAATTCCCTCACTCATAGAGATACGACCAAATCTGATGTGCAACGGAATCGAAAGCTGAGAGCCCCAACCCGACCTCGAAACACATCAAAGCACCGCAGCAAGACCATGAGTGCGAGAAGACATTGTGTCATAATAATTAGTTAAAACTGGTTCCGATAATAAATAATTAAAATCACTAATTAAAAACACTTAATTAGTGTTTAATTAAAAGTTTAATTTTAAATAGTTTTTAATAGTGATTTTAATTTATTATCGGAACCAGTTTTAACTAATTATTATGACACAATGTCTTCTCATGGTCTTGCTGCGGTGCTTTGATGTGTTTCGGGGTCGGGTTGTGGGGCTCTCGGCTTTTGATTTGGTTGTGCATTGGATTTGGTCGTATCTCTATGAGTGAGAGAATTCATTAATTCATTTTTTCACTTTTTTCATCTTATTTTATTCGTCACATATGAGAGAGAATTGACTGGAAGCATTCCACGAAAAAAATTGAGGTACAGGTAGGTCCCGTTTTATGATGGTCCATTTTACGACTTTTCACATTAACGACTGTTTCAAAATATTACCTGAAAAAATTGAAAATAACAAAAAAAAAAAAAAAAAATCACAACTTAGTAACACATTGTAGCAACACCTGCAAGTCCAAACACACGCTAGGTGTTTCTTTTGTTTTTTGTGGTGCATTGTGGGTGGAATGATAGCTATGCCAAGAGTTATTATTATTAATAGCCATATGGTGCAAGGAAGCCCAAGGCTTATGCTGCACCAGGGGGGAAAAAAAAAAAAATTCCCAAGTTACCCTGAGAGAGAGTCAAAAGTAGAAGGGAATTACCAAGAAAGAGAAGAATGATGATATCCAGCTCAGGACCCTGGGTGTGCCAAGCCCATACTCACCAGATGTGAGCCCCCGGGGTTCTTTGTTTACATTCAGTGTTGAGTTTAACACCTTCTACTGTATCGACGATTATGAACAATGTTGATAAAATAAAGCGCGCGCGCGCACACACACACACACACACACAACAAGTGTGTCATCCTCCAGAACAACTTATTCATGCAGTGAGACAATGGAAAAAATGCAGAAATCGTCAGTGTTGTGGGTTGATGATATGAACCAAAATAACATTCCTGTTACACAGGTGGTAATTCTGGACAAGGCAAAGTCATTATTTGACAAAATATGTGAGGAGTCTGGTAGCACTGAAACATTTATGGCCAGCAAAGGGTGGTTTCATCAGTTTAAAAACTGTTGTAAAATTCACAATGTGAAAGTATCTGGTGAGGCTGCTAGTGCTGATGTTGCAGTGGTGGAAGAGTATCCTTCCGAATTTAAATGCTTAATAGACAAAGGCAACTACCACCCTGATTTAGTTTTTAATGTAGACGAAACGGGTAGTGGAGTCATCACTTGAGTAAATACGTACTCAAGTGATGACTCTACAGGACCAAAGTAAAATTTTATTTTATTAATTATTTTATATATAAGTATAAATAAAACATGTGCATTAAATGTTTAAAATATTTAATTATTTATAAAGAACAGAAATATTAGTGCATACTTGGAAAAATTTTGGGAATTTTGGAACCTATCTCATTCAATTACATTATAATTTGGTCTTGTTTTACGACATTTCATTTTACGACCCTGTTTTGCTGGAACCTAACCATGTTGTAAAACGGGTCCTACCTGTAATCTCTTACTTTTTAATATATTAAAAAATCGTGGAAGTTATTGACCTCTGTAGCTCTGAATTTTTTACTAATACCAAATGTAAAGAAAACAGTAATGATTATCTTTTAAATATGCAAATATTCCACAAAATGTAAGTGTTTCAAAGGTGTTGAAGTCTTCTGCAAGGCAATGGTTAGGACACATCTTGAGTACTGCATACAGATCTGGAAGCCTCATTTTAAGAAGGATGTGGATCTGTTTGTAACAAAGAGACATTCATACCAAGTAAGACTTCAATTCTGCAAATTACGGTATCTGGAAACAAGGTACCTGCAAGGAGATCTGATTGAGGTGTTTAAGGCTTTGAATGGATTGAGTAAGTTAAATGTTGATGGCATCCTTACTCTTGTTCAGTTGAACAAACGTCCAACTGGCATTGCGGAAGTGGGTAGATGAATAAATTTAACAGAGAACTAGACAAATTATTAGAGGGGACAGACAGGTAATATGGGAGTTTTTTTTTTTTTTTTTTTTTTTGCTGCTGCTGTATAACTTGCTCCTGTGCATCATTTGCCACAGTTATTACTTAAATAGATGTTTTATAAATTTACTTGCTATGTCTTGGAAAATCACATTGCTTGGTGCAAAGTGATTGTGCAGTTCAATTTAAAATATTTCAATAGTAAGTTTTGGTGGAATTAAAAAAAAAAAAAAAAAAAAAAATAGGAGCTTGTACCCTATTTTGGAGATGAGGCATAAGCTCAGCGCAATCACATCATCAATCTGGTTCTACCTGTGATACATAACTTCTTTCCATTACTTACATGCAGATTAACTGAGACATGGTGCCATTCTTCCTAAGATTATCAGTGGAGAATTTCATTATGGTGAGTATGTGTTTAGGAGAGAGAGGTAGAGAGCAGCAAAACGTTGAGGTATACTTCTTATAAAAAGTAGATTGAAAGGAGTCAAAGTGTTACCAGAATGTAATCAAGCCCACATGGGTAGAATCAGTGTGGTATGAGTATTATTAGGAAGAATGATGCATGGAAGAATGCTTATATAGTATCAACCATAAAAAATAATCAAATAAAATTACTCATATCATTTGCCCATCCCTTCCAGTAATTTGTCAATTCTTCCTTAAATTTATTTAAACTACAACGTCTGTAACACCAGATGGAACTTTTGTAACAACCAATATTGCATCTTGCGACCATCCTTTCCAGTTTAAATTTATGTCCCCTTAATGTGTGCAGTCTGAAAAAGAGTAAAGATGCTATCAGTATTTAGTTTACTCAACCCATTTATAAGCCTTAAACACACACACACACACACACACACACACACACACACACACACACACACACACACACACACAGTTCTCCTTGCAGATACCTAGTTTCCATTCACAGATGAGCCAAAACATTATGACCAGCGAGTTATTATGCAAATTGAAGCAACTACAGGTGAACTACATTGCGTGCGTGGGTCGGGACACAGTATGTAAAACACCTGATACTGAGCTCTGTTAATCAGTGTTACACTTGTTCTTCAGATGGGAAAGGCAGCAGACTTAAGCAAGTTTGACAAAGGCCAAATTGTAATGGCCAGATGAATGGGTCAGAGCATATCTGAAATGGCACAGCTGGTGGGGGGTGCTCACAGTCAGCCGTGGTTAGTACCTACTGAAAGTGGTCTGAGGAGGGAAAACCCACGAACTGCTGGTTTTCATGGGTTTCCAGTCACGGTCATTAATGCTCACCTTGAGCATTAATGACCGTGGCTCATTAATGCTCAAGGTGAGCAAAGGCTCTCCCGGATGGTACATGGCAACAGAAGGGCGACTGTGGTGCAACTCGCCAGTAATTGGAATGCTGGTGATGGGAGTAATGTGTCACAACACACACAGTACTTCGAACCCTGCTGAAAATGAGGTTGCTCTGAGTGCTCATGCTAACCATGGTTCACCAGCAACAGTGCCTACAATGGGCATGCGAGCATCGAAACTGGACCTTGAGTGATTGGAAGAAGGTCGTCTAGTCCGATGAATCATGTTTCCTGTTGCACCATGTGGACAGCCAGGTATGTGTGCATCGTTTACCTGGGGAGTGATAGTGCCTGGATGCACCATGCGATGAAAACAAGTCAGTGGCGGTGGTGTCATGCTTTGGGTGATGTTCTGCTGGGATACCCTGGGTCCAGTCATCCATGTGCCGGGCACTCTGACGTCTACCACCTACCTAAACATCATTGCTGACCAGGTACACCCTTTCGTGGCAATGTTCTTCCCCTCTAGCAGTGTCATCTTTCAGCAGGATAATGCACTCGCCATGCCACACCACCCGGATCGTTCGCGACTGGTTTGCAGAACATGAGGAAGACTTCCAGGTATTGCCCTGGCCTCCAAATTCCCCAGACATCAATCCCATCGTGCATCTGTGGTTCGTGTTGGAACAGCAACTGTGATCTGTGGCATCTCAACCACTGACCTTACAGGAGTTAAAGGATCTGCTGGTTACGTGTTGGTACCAGATACCACAAGACGCATTTAGAAATCTTGTAGTGTCCGTGCCTCGCTGGGTAGGAGCTGTTTTGGCTGCACGTTGAGGAACAACTTCATATTAGGTAAGTGGTCATAATGTTTTGGCTCATCAGTGTATATTGCAATGTATACAGATTAAGTCTTTCTGGGTAAGAGTACCCTTTTTTTTCCCCTGACAGTTCTCTGCAACATTTCTATTCCAACAGATCTACATCCTTCCTTGAAATGAGGCTTCCAAATCTGTGTGCCGTACTCATGATGCAGCATAATCATTGCCCTTATACAACAATGTCAACACGAGGGAATTGTCAATTCTCCCAATGGGATTGAGGAGAATTGACAATTCTGATATTGCTAAATTTGTATAAAGTTGATATTTATAATAAGCTAACATAAGGGTAGTCAATATGCTGATTTAATATTTGGTATTATTAATGTTGTTAATTGAAAAGTATAAAATCAAATGAAACTTACCTGAAAAATATGGTAATCCTGTTGGTAAAGCTAGAAACTGTTGAAAATTTCTCACACACACACACCAAGCATACCAGGTTTTTGTTAGGGGAGAGGTGTAACTATTGTGAGATTTCATTTATTTCACGATACTAATGAGAGCAGTTAGTCATGTGACATGAATGTAATAATGATGCTTTATGTATTATTATGGGGAGGGGGAGAGAGTGAGAGAGAAAATATGGTTGGTTGGTTGGTTGATTTTGTTTTTAATCGTGTATTGGCAGCTTAAGCCATGTCAAGAAAGTAAATATAATGTACTAAGATAAATGTAAAGTACCCAAGTACTTTGCATTTACTTTCTGTTTTATCAGAATATAAAAGTATAAATTTAAATCTGTGTGTATAAATTAATGGATCATTGAAAGTTAAAAATGTCAGACATATGTCTCTGTCATCTAAAATCTGGCCGCTCGTAAACAGTTCAGCCAGAAGTGGTAAAACAAAATCCGTGCACCTGTAAACACAGGACATTCAATAAAAACTTGATGAATGGTTAAAATAGTTTCTGACTTCTTACATATGAGTGGGTCATCTGCCTTCAGCAAAAAGGAGCTGTGACCTATGCAGAGCCAAGTAAGCACATCCTCTCTTTGGACTCCACGTAGACTGGACTGTCATTGCTTAATTACAGGTTTAATTTAGTGTAGTTTATTTGTGTCCTGTCCATGGCAAGAATCTTGCTATTGGGAATATAATTCGGTGCTTATTATTTGCCTGTAGTCTGTATATATGAAACCAACAGGCAGTGGTTATCCAGAATGGCTGATTTGGCAGCTGTATCAGCCAATTCATTTCCCAATGTGGCTTGGGATCCAGCAGATGCAGATGCAAAATTCTGATTCTGTGAGAGAGAGAAGCATCTGCCAAAGCCAGAACAGGACAGGACTGGATGAATTATACCTTGCTGATAATAAAGCTTGTAACATACTTAATGAATCAGTATATATCATATATCTTTTTGGCTATCTTTAATGTGATCAAGGGCTACTTCCATTGCATGCAACCATGCTATATATATGCATGTTTTTTGTGGAACCTTGTTGGATACTATTTGTGGGGAGGACAGTAGCTGATTCCCACATGTGATTCTGATTTCGAGTCATCTGTCTAGCAACCATCCTTCAATTTGAATTTGTCTCCTCATATGCAGTGTGTAGCACACGCTTCTTGATTAGACCGGGGTTCAAGCCTGTCACCACCAAATACGGAGGATGCGGAAAGGTCAGGGAATGACCACCGCATATCCCGGAGCAATATGGCCTTAGTTGCTAATACTCCTAAAAACCCAACAACACAACTCTCCTCATATGTGTTGTCTGAGCAAGAGTAAGGATGCCATCAACGTTTAACATACTCAATCCATTCAAAGCCTTAAATACCTCAATCAGATCTCCTTGCAGGTACCTTGTTTCCAGATAAAAACAAAATCAGCTAGACTGGTGGCAAGTCAGAATGCTGTGCTCACTGTGATGCAAAGAGTTGTTGGTAGACAGATGGTGTCATGATAGCCTTCTCCTACATTGAGAGTAAAGTCACAGTATAGAAGTTGAGCATGCCAGGTGAAAGGAAGTTGCCTTGGTGATTGGGCAGTGTTGTCTAATCATAATGTTTAGTTCACTTAACAGTCCTTGGATTTGAATAACAAAGGATTGGTTTGACAGTCCATTGGGTGTTATACAGATTTTCCTATTGTGGTTCAAAACCGAAGTCCATTTTGGGTTGTTGGGCAGGGATTTCAATTTAAAAGTATAGTATTGTATAAGTACAACTCCTTGTCAGAGAGACAGAGCTAGTTAATTTTCTTCAACATAAAGGCTTTGGAAAGGGGATATGCACGATTTTTCAATGGCAGTCTGGATCTAACTACTGAAGTATACTATTTCTAGCAGAAGCATATACCTGAGAACCATAATCTAGTTTAGAATGGACAAGAGTCAGTACAGACGAAGAAAGTTACAGCAATTTGCACCTACAAAGTTGATGAAAGGAATTGCAGAATATTAAAACTCTTTAGCACACCTCATTCTTAGCTGAAGAATACAATATAGGAAAGTCAGATTGTTAAAAATTATTCCTGAGAATTTATCTTCTGCCGCCACCAGGATGATGTTTTGCTGAAGCCTTAATTCTGGGTCAGAATGAAGATTCTATCTGTTCCAGAAGTGTACAGAAATGGTGGTCTTTGATGATGAAAATCTGATCCCATTAGCCAATGTCTGCAAGGATGGTCAATGGTATTTTGCAGTTGCCTTTTAATGACCCTCATATAGCACGAGTGACAAAATATAGTAAAATCACCTATGTGGAGGGGGACATTGGAGTTGGTTGTTCTATGATAGTTTATTTTGATTGCAAAAAGCGCAATATTGAATACAGATTCTTGTGGAACTCCCTCTTGTTGGCAAAACACTCAAGAGATTATGTATCCTACTTGAACTTGAAATGGGCAACTAAGTAGGAAGTTTTTAATAAGAACAGGAAGGTGACCCCTAAGAGCAAAGTTGCGGAGGCCTTGTAATATGCCAAATTGGCATGCTTATCGTACACTTTTTTGATATCAAAGAAAACTGACACCAGATGCTCATATTTCATAAAAACATCACAATTGTATGTATCGAGTCTGATTAAGAGATAAAAAAAATGGACCTGTTTCTTCAGAAGCTGCAGAGTGTCCTGGAAAGTAAACTATGATTTATTTAATATGCTAGGAGCATAGTAAGTATTTATGAGGAATTTGAAGTACTGATCAATTCATCAAATGCACACATTGTTGGGGATATTAGAGACATGGTGTCACTCCCTTTGTGAGTTTGTCATAGGCAAAGGGAAGGGCTTTTCCTTTTGTAAAGGTGACTACAGTGGTTTTAAATTCTATGCAGTGGGACCAACTGATGATGAGGATTTACCAACAGCATATTCTAAATGGGAAACATTCAGAGGAGTAATCACAGAAGCTACTAGGCTTTTTATACCAGCTAAGAGAAAATGTTCAAGGTATTCAAAATGTTCAAATGACCCTAAATGGATGTTAGATGAACTGATGAGACTTGATAGTTGAGAAGAAAAATACATGAGATGCATATAAATTATCAGGTGATACAGAAGCCTGTATCACCTGACACTGGTGTGCAATCACATCACAAAAGAGGTAATGCAAGCTAAGACAGATTGAGAAGTCTCTGGCATAGAAAAGCAGCAAAGACTTCTTTTGATATGTAAACAGTAAAAGGAAAGGGTTGAATCACATTGATCCACTAGATATGACTGTATTAACTGTTGATGATCCTGCTCAGGTTGCAGACAAACTGAATGGATATTTTACATCTACATTCACACATGAGGAATTTTTAGAGAAGGAGATGCCAGATTCTGGCAGGAAACTGAATGGTTCTGTGATAACTTGAGAGGAAAGTTGAAGAGAAATTGTTGAAGCTAAACATGAAAAAGGCAACTGAGGTGGATGGGATCATTCCAGTTATATTAAAGGAGGCAGCAAAAGAAGTAAGCAAACCTTTATCTGTGATTATGAGAGTATCCCTGGATTTGGGATAGGTTCCTGTGGACTGGAGATGTATCCCCAACTCACAAAGGAGAATCAAAGGGAGACATGAGTAATTACAGACCTATTAGCTTGACTTCTGTTACAGGACTTATTTAATTATTTTCCCTAGGAAAATAATTAAATAGTTGAAATATGATTGTAAAAATTACATATTTGTTTCCAACAAGTATCTAATTTTTATAAACATACTTCTCCAACTGTAATACAAATAATACAGCATTAGTAGTGGCAAATGATGCCAGGAATCTTATACAGTGTTAGCAAAAAAAAAACCCAACAACAATACCCCAATAACAATCCTATAAACCTCATCTGTTGTTTCTTCCCTCTAATAATTTGTCCAACCATTCTTTAAATTTATCCAAACTAAACACTTTCCCTGCCTCCCAGCACTAGATAAAAAGTTTGTGGGAGTAATTAGTTTGGATAAATTATTAGAGGGGGATGGACAGATGAGCTGGCTTTTTTTAGTTGATGCTCTTTAAGCATGATTCCTTGCATAATTTGTAACTATTAATATTGTATTACTTGCATTGGACTTGGAGAAGTATGTCTGTTAAAAATGAGAAGTATCATAGCTGTTAGAAAACTTTATATATATATATATACAGGGTCATCGAAAAAGGTGTCTGATTTTCCTTTTAATTATCTTTGGAAATATTCGATCGATTGCTGTGATCATAGCAGCAAACAGTGTCGTAACTCACTAAGTTTTTTATTTGACACCTCAACAATGCAGCATTAGTAGTGGCAAATGATGCCAGGAATCTGGCATCATTTGACACCTCAATGACACCGCAGAATGACTCCTACATGCATCGCTTCAGTCAGTGTCAGTAAGATGGCCACGAAGAAGTCACTCAGTCAGTGTCCTTGGCCACCAAGAAAACCTGACACCATTAGACTTTTTCTTGTGCGGCTACCTAAAGAACATCGTCTACGCAGAAAAGATTTGCTATCTGCACCATTTGAGCGAGAGGATCACAGCTGTAATAGCAACCATTATGCCACTGGAAATGATTGAGCACATATGGACAGAGATCGAATACCACTTGAATGTTTGCCGAGCAATGAACTGTGCTCATATTGAAATATACTAAGGTATGAAGTAAAACTTGAGATATTCCTGTAGATATTAACAAATAAATCAGTTGATTGATGTATTTACGTTGTTATTTTATCATGAAATTACGGACACCTTTTTCAATGACTCTATATATATATATATATAAAATTTAAATATGTAGTCGTAAAAAAAAAAAAAAAAAAAAAGTATCAGGGTGCCCAAGGGTGGAAAAGGGGATAAAAAAAAATTTAAGGAAGAATTTAATTAAATTAAGAAAGTTAATACAAATATTAGCACATAATTAAATATAAATCAGTATGTAATTAATAAAACAGTAATTTGTCAGTTGTAATTAAAATAAATGATATTGTAATTTTAATTATAATTAACTAAATTTGAAGGATTTAAAACCAAAAAATGATTTGAAAACCACTGAAAGAATGTGTGCTCCATCATACTACACCTAACAGTTGGCTAACATATACAGTGTGTTTCTTTATTCCTTTGACTTGAATAACTTGCCTAGCTATATTCCCAAAGATTTGTGAATAATATGATTTTTACACTAATTGTACGCTTCTGATAAATTAATCCTTATATTAAAGCCCTTCCAAAACTGCATGCGAGCTGTTGCTTCCTTCTTTCTCTTCAGTAGAGCAGAAACTCCTATCTGGTCTTCTATCATGGAACAAACTTCTATCTGGTGTTGTGCAGAATTTGTTTGAACAAATTTAAGGAAGGATTAGATTTTTTTGCTGATGTTGTATAAACCTGCTTCCTTGCATAATTTGCCACTAGTAACACTAAGGTTTGCTCTTTAGTCCTTTGCTTCTCAACACTTTTATTAACCCATCAGTAGTTGCTGAAAATACTAAAATCCTTAAGCACACAAAAATTTGAAAAATAAGCAAAAAATAATTCAAAATTGTTAATTTTTTTTGATGCCACCTGTATTTGCAATCTTTTTTAAATACAACTGTGAAAAAAGCACGTTATATTTAAAAAATATATACAGTCGAACTTCCCTATAACGAATTCGATAAATCCGGCGAAAAAAATTCGTTATAGAGAAATTTCGTTATACAGAGAATATCTTTTTTATTAGAAATTGTTATCTAATTAGAAAATGAAAACGAATCTACATTTATTTTTAATGTATTTTATTTAAAAAACATACTTATTTAAATTACGTTTACACAATTTTCGCCGGTAAATATCGCAAATTAAAACAATCTGTAATTTTCGTTTGCACAGTACAATTAAAAAAATTGTCTGATTCTCAAAGAAAACCTCACATTTGTTCAGAGCAATTATCAGGAACATTTTCACAAAACTGTAGACCCATACGAACCGTTTTAAAAGCGTTAATCATTTCTTCGCGTGTTGGCCTTTTTACGGGTTGTTCTGATGCGTCTCTTCAGCGTCATCGTTAATTTCTTCGTGATCATGGTCGCGTCTAACACTGTTCAGCAGTATTTCATCTTCATTTGGATGTTCTGCTGTGATCTACATAAACATAACTATCCATTGTTATTTCATTTTCGATGTTTCCAGACGATTCTAATAATATCCAAAAGTTTTTCAGTTGTGAAAGGGGCTGGTTTTTTTTTTTTTTTTTTGGTTTTTTTTAGGAGCATTAGCAACTAAGGCCATATATTGCTCCGGGATATATGCGGTGGTCATTCCCTGACCTTTCCGCATCCTCCGTATTTGGTGGTGACGGGCTCGAACCCCGGTCTAATCAAGAAGCGTGTGAAAGGGGCAGTTCATCTTGTTCGTCCAGTCGTTGTTCGACTTCTGTATTCAATGCAAATCCCGCTTTCGAAAAACAATTTTGAATAGTGTATTCAGTGACATCGTTTGTCCAAACTTTTATCAGTTCAGAGATGCAATCTCTAAGGTAACCTCCAAGTTTCTATTTTCTGAGAACGCATTGGCAATCTTCATTATTATTCTCTTTCGATAATGAAATTTAAAATTTTTAATAATGCCTTGGTCCATTGGCTGGAGTTTTGACGTTACGTTTGGTGGTAAAAACAACTTCGCACTTTTAAGATTGGCAGGATGTGCCGGACAGTTGTCAGTTACCAACACGATTTTCCTTTTTTCTTGTTATACGCTTGTCTAGTTTTAATATCCATTCTTCAAAAATATCACTTGTCATCCATGCTTTTTTATTAAAGGTGTAGTCAACTTCCAAAGATTTTGTGCCTCTAAAACATCTTGGGTTTTTTGATATTCCGACGACCAAAAGTCTTAATTTTTCACTTCCTGTCATATTTGCTCCAACTACACAGTGATTCTTTCTTTGCTTTGTTTTCCGCCAAAACATTTATCATCCTTAAAAGCAAGTGTTCTATTCGGTAAACATTTAAAGAATAAACCCATTTCGTCAGCATTAGAAACATCCTTACGCTCATATTCTTCCAAAATCTTCTGGTATTGTTCCTCCAACTGTTGCAGTCTTCTTCGCTTACATTAACACTTTCTCCACAAATAACCTTTTCCACAATTCTGTGGCGCTTCTTAAATTTATCTAGCCACCCAGTGCTCGTATTAAATTCTTTATGTTCAAGGGCCTGTGCAAATTTCAGAGCTTGTTGCTTAATTATTAGGCTCGATATTGGGATATTCTTTTCACGTATCATTTGCACCCATTTTAGAACAGCTTTATCAATATCAACATATTCGTATATACACAACTTAATTCGCTTCTTGTCTGCTCCTCCTTCAATTGCATTTAAAATTGATTCTCGATTTTTTTAAATTCGTAGATAAACTGCTTGCAGATATGCCATATTTCTCCGCAACATCTTTTTTCTTAAAACCCTGGTCAATATCATAATCTTTGCTTTATCATTAATACTTAAACACTTTCTCTTCGACATTGTTTTCGCAATTGTAAAAATTACTGGACTGCAGCTTTTGCCGATACATACACCGCAAACTTCGCTGCGCTGGCCATACAGTGAATTGTTAGTATAGGTACCGCCTACTCAATGAAGTTTGCTTGCCAATTCAACGGTATCACTCCCTTTGAAGAAATATACGACTTTGCGAATTTCTTTTATTCCGCCTTCATTCATATATACACGAAAGAAAATTTATGATTAACGTATGCTGTATGTTACTTTTCAGGAAAAAAAAAAAAAAATCATGAAAACCATCTACTGGGGGTTCGGTTAGACGAGAACGGACATATCATATAATGATTGCCACGAAGGTCACGTGGTACAGTTGAGGTGAGAAGCGAATGTCACTCAGTAGGCGTTACTAAAAACCGACTATGGTAGCATTCTATGTATTGCCGCCGCAGCATGCTAAAGGTTTACCTCAGTGAATTTCGCTTTCCCCTGAGCCAACATCAATTTACAAATCTACGCTATTTATTGTAAAGTTTACGACCACTTTTAAGAAAACCCATTTGGTTTAATAACTGTAACAAAAATGAAACAAAGACCCTCCTACGGGCGTCAATGGCCGCAAGTGGTCACTAAAAGGATGATTATTTAATTCCAGATGCTAATGCGAAATTTCGGAAGGAAGGAGGCAGTATATTTGAGCGGCTGTTTAGCAGTAAATGCTTGAAAATCTTCAAAAATGCTTTTACTAATTTTTTTTAAAAATTCGTTATAGAGAGACTAACACTTCGTTATATGGGGTTAATTTTACATGTAATTTCGTTTCAAGGTGCAATGTTTCGCGAAAAAATTCGTAATATAGAGAAATTCGTTAAATAGAAGTTCGTAATAGAGAAGTTCCACTGTATTTTGAAAATTAAAACTCCTTTTAGACATGTTAGCAAACAAATGCAAATTTAAAAACTGACCCTTCAACCTATGCTTCAAATTGAGGAGAGTGTGTGTGTGAGAAACAAGAGTGCAAAGTGCATGAAATGTGAAGCATGTGTAAACATTCTAGATGATGCATCAATGTCACAGAGCCACAGAACATTACTGATTGGAGAAGAGCATATGGCAGTAAAGCCATCTTGCTACAATGACTCTTCACAGAACACAAGGTATGACAATTAAGTTCTCAGACTGGTGCAATTAAAAGATCACGAAGTGAAGGAACTCAAAAATGGTTTTATTTTTATTCAAAGTAATTACCACTTGATTGAATCACTTATATTTTTTTTTTTTTTTTTTTTTTTTTAATGTAAACCACAAACACGAGAGGTGTTAGAACCTATAGTACTTAGTACCGTGCTTGGGTTGGAGGTTGAGAAGATGAAAGAAGATATTTGTTGACATTGGTCTTGAACTTCTGTAGATTGTAATTTTCAGGAAATACGTATGAAGGAAGGTTGTTCCAGAAAACGGAAGTTGAATGAATAAATGAGGAAGATGAAAAGTTGGTTCTGTGGGTTTGAAGTTGGACAGTAAATGGATGTTGGCTGGTGGCGGCATGTGTTCTGACTGTTTTGAAAGAGAGAGCAGGAATTATAGAAGCTAATTCAGAAGAACAGTGCCCATGGAAGAATCTGTAGAAGAGGCATGCAGCAGAAACAGTGCGTCTATGAAACAGGGAGTGCAGAGACTCTGTTAGAGATGAGTCATTAATTAACCTAACTGCCCTCTTCTGAATGGAATCAAGAAGCCTGAGAGAGGTTTTGGGGGCACCACCCCAGATGTGGGAACAATATTCTATGGCAGGGCGGATTTGTGATTTTTACAGAGTGAGCAGCTGTTTGGAAGAAAAGTAACGCCGAGAGCGAAAGAGAAAACCAAGTTTTTTAGATGCAGAAGAAGCAATATTTGTAATGTGCTTGTGCCAAGAGAGATTAGAAGTCAGGGTAATCTCCAAAAGAGATATATCATTTTGCCTAGAAATCGGAGTGTCACTAAAGATAAGCATAGGAGCAGAAGAATCCTTTTTGCGAGATATAAGACAAGACTGAGTTTTAGAAGGGTTGAAATCAACTAAGTTGTCTTTGCCCCACTGGAGAATTACCTGAAGATCGGCATTTAAGGAATTGGTAGCAGATTTTCGAGAAGTTGAAGCTGATTAAGCAGGACAAGGTTTCTCAAAATGGAAAGTGGAATGCAATGAGAGCTATCATCGGCAAAACTATGGATAGGATTTCCAGTCAATGGAAGAAGGTGATTAATATACAAGAGGAAAAGAGTGGGGGAAAGAACTGAACCTTGGGGGACGCCAGCATTAGTGGAGAAGTTAGAAGACAGAGAGCCATCTACCATCACCGTCGGTGAGCGATCAGAGAGAAAATTGGATAACCAATTAGAAAAAAAAAATAGTTGGCAAACCATAAGATGTATTCTTGTTTAGAAGACCTTTATGCCAAACATGTTCGAAAGCCCTTGAGATGTCAAGAGCAACTACTTGTGTTTCACCGAACATTTCCATTGAATTAGTCCATAAATGGGTAACATAAGCCAGAATATCACCAGTGGATCGACACTGACGGAATCCATACTGGCAGTCGCTGATCAGACGGAAGGTTTCTAGGTAGTTTAAAATTTGGCGGTTAATTGATTTCTCCATTACTTTAGAAAGAGTAGAAGTAATTGCAATGGGACGATAATTGGATGGGAGGGATTTGTCACCCTTTTTAGGAACTGGCTGGATATGAGCAAATTTCCAAGCAGAAGGAAAAACACTTTTGGAATAAGAAAGTGAAAAAGGGCGGCAAAGAATAGGAGTAAGTTCAGGAGCACAGGTTTTGAGAACAAGTGGAGAAATACCATCGGGACCTGGAGCTTTCTTAGCATCAAGATTCGTCAAAATCCTTCTGACATCCTTTTGATGGAAGACCACAGGAGGCATTGAATGGAGCGTGTTGGGAATAGTGGGAGGTGTTTTACCAAGATCGTTAATGCATGAGTTGAAAGAAAAATGGGAGGCTAGCAGGTCAGCTTTATCCTTGGCTGAAGTGACAACAGAACCATCTGGTTTGGACAGAGGTGGGAGCAGAGAGGGCAAAAATTTGTGGACAATAGCTTTGGCAAGAGACCAGAATGCTCGGCTACCATTAGGGCAAGAAGCAAGTTTTCTACTCTTAGCCTATTCAAACTCTAGTTTGGACTGGTTAATAACTGCTTTACAATTGTTGCGAGCTTTGGTGTAGGCAGAAAATGAAACTGAAGAATTAGAAACAAGCCAATTACGATATGCAACATTCTTCTCTTGAACAGCCTTAGCACATTTATTGGAAAACCAAGGTTTAGATAAAGGACGAGATTTTAAAGTGGAGTGTGGGATAAAGGATTCCATTCCTGGAAGAATAATTTCACTGACACGATCTGAGCAAACGTTGACATCAGAACTTTTGAAACATTAATCCGACCAAGGAAAAGAAGAAAAGAAGTCTCGCAGGTCATCTCATTTTGCATCCTTGTAATGCCAAACAATACGAGGTTGGGAATAGCCGTGAGATAAAGGAGAAGAGACAATCACCGAGTTGTGATTGGAGAAGAGACAATCACCAGGTTGTGATCTGAAGTGCCTAAAGGACCTCTCACTTTGATCGTGTACTTAGAAGGGTTGTTTGTGAAAAAAAGATCAAGCGTATTGGCTGTATGATTAGGATTGTCTGGTATTCTTGTAGGTAAATGAGCAATCTGTGCAAGATCATTAGTAATTGCAAAAGCCTCAGCATTTTGACCAGTTGGGTCGGTGTGACTAGAAAACGGAAGTCAGCTGGAGTTGTGAACATTAAAATCACCAAGGAAAATTACCTCACTGTCAGGAAAGTTGGATTGAAGAAAGTCAAGTTGCAAAGAGAGGAAGTCATAGAGCTCCAAGTGATTAGTGGAGTTGGGAGAATGGTAGAGACAACAGATGAATTTGACACAATGAGGTAGAGAGATTTTAAGCCAGAGAAGATTCCAAATTGCCAAGTCTCTGACAGGGAATATCAGAACGGACATATGCACAAGTACCACCTTTGAGGCGAAAAGAATCATACAGCGAATAATTTGGGTTTTTGAGATGAGCAGTAGTTGAATCAACTGATAACTGAGATTCTGTCAGAAAAAGTACATGGGGTTTGGCAGACTGCAAGTGGAAATGGACATCGTTGAGATTAGAATTGAGACCACGTATATTTGTGAAATGAATTAGGAAATGCTTTGGAGGTTTAGATCTTTTCGCAGATAAGCTTGCTCTATTAGTTTGACAATTCATGGTGTATTCAGTAGTAAGAAAAAGTGGGTGGGACATGCTGTATGAAGTAATGAAATTTTTGGATATGGCGTACACGTGGTAAGAATATACCCAGATCCTTGACATAACATGGCCTCGGCAATGCTCCCTGCATACACACTACTCGGCCTCCCTCCAGTCACTATCTGGCAGAGTAGAGGTAGCAAGATTATACACTAGCTGATGTGGAAGCTTCCTAGAGAATTACCAATAGGTTCGGTCCTGTGTACTAACTAGCAGCCAGCCTGCGAACACCGTTTTAGAGCTTTACCCTCGAAATGTAAGGAATATTGGATCTCACCACGATGTTCATCATAACCTCAAAAGTATCAATCATACTGCATAATGGAAGAGATGGGGGAAGGGTTGACCGGAACTTAGTTCTAGAGACTAAACATGGGTTCCACCACTTCAAGCCTCCAATAAGCAAAGTGGTGGTATTGCACCGGTTGATGAGAGTCATCTACCACCTAGTACTGCCTGGTAACATAGAGGGGTGGCATTCCTCCATGTTGTTTGGGCGCCACACCTCGACCCCTGCTTACGTTGGTTCACACCTGGGTGGTCACCCACCATGTGCAATGAGGTTATACCCAGGATTACTAACAGTCCCACCATTGTGAAGGTGCAAGCAGAGGATTTGGCTGTCACAGACCATCCGGACTTCGCCGAAATTGGGTCCACTTGACTTGAGTGTTACCCGACTATCAGTTCCATCAGCGTTTTAGACTACCAGGTAGCAAGTACAGCTTGTCTGGCATATCTGAGAGAATGTCTGTGACAACCTCAAGGACCATTCTAATTAATTAGTTGCTAATGCTCCTAAAAACCAAATAACAAACAAACAACATCTTGTGCAGTAAGAACCAGTTGCCTTTCCCTTGAAATTGTGGCCTCACCTAGGAAATATACTTCAATAATCTTTGAAGCACCTGTACATTGAATGCAGCATTGACTCCCTCCCCTTCAGGTATAAATTCCTTGCGAGTCACATCTTGTTGAAAATCATGCTCAGCATTGTCTTGACCCTGGACTTCTGTAAATGAAACGTTTTGGGCCTTAGTGATGATTTTGAAGTCCATTGCATGCTGTGATGCTTCATCTCTGGATTGTACTGAAACACCCAACACTCCACTCCAGTGACAATACAGTCAAGGAAATTAGGATTGTCTTGACAAGTCTGGATGAAATCCTTGCACGATGACATTCTTTGTTGCTCCTGCTCATCCATGATGCTGTGCAGCACAAATTTTGCACAGACCTTCCTTTTCACTAAATCTTCATGCATAATTTGACTAATTATCTATTTATTTATATCTAACTTATCAGCGTTTCTGAGAGTCAAACAATCTGTTGCCACAAGTTCCTGAACTTTTGCAACTCTGTCCTCATTTTGAGAGGTTAATGGATGCCCACTTTTAGATCATCACAAACACCCTCATTTCCCCCTTTAACTTAACATTAAAATATTAAAACAGTTTTTAATATTTCATATGTTTCTGTTGCAGACTTTCCCGGTTTAAAGAAAATTTGATATTTGTTCGTTGCGGCATTGCAAAATCACAACATGGAATGTTACTGCTACTGACGAAACTGGTTATTACTTGCAGTGTGTTAGAATAGCCTATTGGACAGTATGTACTACCATCTGTTGGAAGAAGTTTGAACTACAACATACCACTTTCATTTATTTTCAAGCTCATCAAACATGACTGCAACAGCATTAGTCCGAGAACTTTATTGCCACACCTTTTACATCAGTCAACATATGCATATAATTAGTTTTACTTAATCACAAGTTTTTCCTAACTGTGCAACAAAGAACAAACTTTTCTGGAATTTTCAGCAGAAAATTCAAAGAAAAAACATTTTCAACAACAGGTATTAGGAGTTCCAGCTGTGTTAATGATTTTCCTTCTGTACTCAACATCTTAGATGGTCAGGTTGCATCTCCATTCAAGATGGCCTCAAAATTATTTCAACTGTCAAAGGTATAACCAATTCTCAGCAGTTTTAGTGTACTTTTAATAAATTCTCCCTGTGGTTATCACTGAATGGTCTGAAAAGTAATTTCTCTCTCTTTTTGCAGATCCTCTCAACTAATAAATTAAGAATACACAATTATGTGCTAATAGAAAGGTGCAATGAAGTCTAGAGAATAATACCTTGGGGGTATTATTCTCTAGCAATGCTAAATTTGATGCCCATTCTAAAAATCACTATCCAAGCAGTTAAAACTCTGGGATTCATCAAAAGGAACACCTCTTAGTTTAAAAACCATAGATATGCTGCTATTTTGCATAAAATCATGGCAATCTTTAAATTCAGCTCAGTCTATAATCATTATACAAAAAGTATACTTAGCAAAATAGCAGTCAAAAGAGATTTTGTCTACCATCTCATGTCTATTTTATCACTCAGTATATTTATTAAGAATCACTATGCAACTACTTTCATCTAACCTCTGAGCACTAGAAAAATGTTCAGAGGTTAGAGGTTCATTTCATTGCTCCAAAAATAACTTTTGGGGCAATACAATGAACAGGTTTAAAGATTTCTATTTTTTGTAAATCAGAAATGGTTTGCCGCCTTTCCAGTTTTTTTTTTTTTTTTGTTAAATGGCAATTTAAATCAAAGAATGTATTTTAGAAGGTAAGCATTGTGAATTGCAGTTATAAGTAAATTTGAAGAGCATTAAAAAATTTATTTTTCAATGGATGCTCAGGCACTCAAACATCTGCTAATGGGTAACTCTCCCAAAGTGTTTGAAGTGAGTAGTGCTATTCTGGGGGAACAGAATGCAACTCTGTAGTGGGGTGTCAAAAAATACAGAGCACTATAGTAAATAAGTGTTGAGTGTTCTGCATTATAGTGAGGGGGGGAACAATTGTACTGGAATCTATAAAGCAATTGATGTAATTAAAATCTACTTCCATACTCCTAAGCAAGTCAGGAATTTTATGCTGCTTTGCCTTTTTACTCTGCCAACTTGGATGGAACAAATTTTAGTCCACTAAATAGAATCACCAGATCAGCAAAATGAAAGTGAATACAACTCATTAAACCTGTAATTTCCCCTTTCTTTTTGCTCTCCCCCATCCTTCCCTCTTTTAACAATAAGTAAAGTTAATGAGAGTTAATCCTTGTTACGACTTTTACTTCCTCTAAATGATCAAGTTTGGTCATCTTTCCGGCACGCCGGCGCAACACGGTGGCTGCTCCGAGTGCCAGTCCGAAGACCTCACTAAATCATTCAATCGGTAGTAGCGACGGGCGGTGTGTACAAAGGGCAGGGACGTAATCAACACGAGCTTATGACTTGTGCTTACTGGAAATTCCTTGTTCAAGGGGAACAGTTACAAGCCCCTATCCCCATCACGAAGTAGGTTGATGGGGTTACGCAGTCCTTCCGGACAGCGATGAGCACACTGATTCCTTCAGTGTAGCGCGCGTGCGGCCCCGGACATCCAAGGGCATTGCTCTGTCTCGTGCGGCTAAACGCCGCTTGTCCCCTCTAAGTATATATGCTAGCGTGGGGGATACACAGACAAGGTTAACAGTGGCCGTAGGCAGAGGTAAAAATGAGCATCAGCCTGGAAAGCAAGGTAATGGAGATTTCCAGGACTGCTGGAAGTCATAGTGGAACAAGTAAATACATGGGCTGTGTTAGGTTGTCTAGGAGTAGGAACAGGTGCATGTATACTTGCATGTACACCAATGCTAGGAGTATAGTTAATAAATTTGATGAGCTTGAAGTGCTAGTCAAGACAAAGGCTGATATTGTTGGGATATCAGAGACATGGTGTCACACAGATATAGGCATTGCAGAGTTGCAATTTGGGGTGTACAGGAAGGGAGGAGGGGTTATGCTGTTAGTTAAGAAACACATAAAATCTAAGGAAGTGCATCCAATTGATGTTGGTGGATAATGCAGTGTTGAGTCTGTTTGGTGTGAAATAAGCACTATGAAAGGAAAAATGAGGGTAGGTGTGTGTTATAGGCCTAATGAATCTGATGAGTATAATGAACAGTTGTCCAGGAAAATAGTAGGCCAGTAAATCAGAATGTCTTATAATGGGGATTTTAACTTTCCAGATATTGACTGGAACTTGTGGATTGGTCACTCGCACACTAGCAAGACTTTTGTGGATATATTGAATGACTGTTTTCTACAGCAACATATTCGAGAGGCAACCGGAAGGAGTAATACTATTGATCTGATTATCAGCAGTGATTATTCATGCATTAAGAATTTGCAGATAAAGGAACCACTGGGTGACAGTGATCACAATGTATTGATGTGGGAATTACTTAAAGATGTAACTACCATCAAGGCTAAAGGGAAGGGCTTTTGTTTTCGTAAAGGCGACTACAGAGGTCTCAGACAGTTTTTAAATTCTGTACAGTGGGATCAACTGATGATGTTACCAACATTGAATTCTAAATGGGAAGCCTTGAGGGACTTAATTTTGAAGGCTACTAGGCTTTTCATTCCAACTAAGAAATACTGTTCAAGGTTTAGGCCTAAATGGATGTCAAATGAATTAATAAGGCTTGTGGCAGAGAAGAAAATTGTATGGAATGCATATAAAGTATCAGTTGACACAGAAGCCTATGGCAGGTATAAACTAGTCTGTAATCAAGTCACAAAGGAGGTTAGGCAGGCGAAGGCAGATTATGAGAAATCTTAGGAAAAGGATGCAAAGAAAAACAGCAAAGAGTTCTTTACTTATGTAAAGTCTAGAAGGAAAGGGATGAATCAGATTGGACCACTTAACATAGATGGGTTGACTATTGATGATCATGCTCAGGTAGCTGATAAACTGAACGAGTATTTTGCATCTACATTCACACATGTGGAGTTATTCAATGAGGGGAGTGCCAGAAGTTTATCAAACGCTAACAGGGAGCTAACTGATTTTGTAATAACTGAGAGCAAAGTGGAGGAGAAATAGTTGAAGTTAAACATAAGGAAGGCACCTGGGGTAGACGAGATCTATCCAGTTATATTAAAGGAGGCAGCAAAGGAAGTAAGCAAACCCTTAGCCATAATTATGAGAGCTTTCTTGGACTCAGGGGAGAGACCCATGGACTGGAGGTGTCCAAATGTATCACCAATTCACAAAGGGGGTTCAAAAGGTGTCAAAAGTAAACCTGTTAGTTTAACTTGTGTTTCGAGGAAAATAATGGAATCACTGGTTAAAGCAGCATTGCAGGATCATCTAGACAAGACTGCAGTAATAGTTAAGACACAGCATGGGTATGTTAAAGGGAGGTCTTGTCTGTCCAATTTGATTGGATACTGTAATGTGGTCAAAAAGGAACTGAATGCCAAAAATAATTTTGATATCATATACTTGGATTTCAGGAAAGCTTTTGATACTGTTGCACATGGAAGACTGCTGTACAAATTGGAGAGGTATGGCATTAAAGGTAAGGTGCTACAATGGATAAAGGGATGGTTGAGTGGGAGACAACAGAGTGGTAATCAATGGACACTGCTCTTCATGGACAAATGTTATTAGTGGAGTTCTCCAGGGTTCAGCGTTGGGCCCATTGTTGTTTTGTATATTTATCAGTGATATTGATGAAGGTATATTAGGTTTAATGTCCAAGTTTGCAGATGATACAAAAGTTGGCAGGGTTGTTAACGACAGTAAAAACAGTGCTACTCCAGCTGGATCTAGATAAGTTAGGAAAATGGGCTGAGAAGTGGCAACTGAAGTTTAACATTTAAAGTACTGCATATGGGTATCAATAACCGAAGAGAAATGTACCAACTGTGTTGTACTACACTCAGGGAAGTGGAAAGTGAAAAAGACCTGGGGGGGGGGGGGATTGTGCATTCAAATATGAAGTTCGCTGATCAGTGCAGATTGCCTGCCAGGGCAGGTCATGGAGTCTTGTCAATGATACATAGCAGGAGTGCCAACTTAATTTGTGATGCAATCAACTTTTTTTCTTCAAAATGTGCCACGATCTACCATCTCAAGAATTTCATTGCACATGGTTAAAAAGGTTAATCAACACATTGAAAAATGTTTTTTATAAATTTTAAAATTGAATACAAGTCAGAATTCTTATTTTAAATTCATACGTATTTAAATTTTTAATTTATGTGAAGTTTGTGTCTTGATGTCATCTGTCAAGCTTTCAAAATCAGGGATATACTGTGATAAGGCAAACTGTAAAGAAGCTTCTGTATGGAAGTCCGTAAGAGTAGAGCAATTCTTCGTATTTTTTTGTTTCAAATACAAAAAGGCCGATTCACATAGATATGTGGAACCATAACAGGAATTTAAAAGTTCACTGCATTTTTTTACAGTACTTTTCTCGGCAAACATATTTCCAAAAGTCTTTTTCTGATGACCTGGCTTTTAGGAAAATATTGTTTCGCAATGTTTTAATTTCATTTTCGAGTAATATTAATATTTTCTCCGTGTGAAAAATCTCAGCGATGATATATATATTTTTTTTTTTAAGTTTGTTTCGTATCTAAATTGACATTAAATGGATAAGAAATATATTGAACAATGTCTTCAACTGTTTTAAAACCACTGAATCTGGTTTCAAAATCATCCAAAACTTTCTCAATTTCCGAAACATAATTCTCACTATTAAATTCAAAAACATGATCTTGCATATTTGCAAAATGATTGAATTTTCTTTCTTTGAGATCCTTAGCCATTGCCAAAAAATGATATTTATATGCAGAAATACTACTAATTGTGTCACCCACATTTTTATTTTTTCCTTGTAATTCCAAATTCACTTAAGATCACTTAATTTACTGGTAAAATCTGCCGAAAAAGCCAGATCACACAACCACTCCTTATCTTGTAGCTGCTGATAATCATCTCCCCTTTGATCAACAGATTTTTTAATTTCATTCAGAAAATTTCGAAATCTCTGTAGAAACTTACTCCAACTCAGCCACCTCACATCTGTGTGTAATATCATATCTTATTCATTTTCATCGAGTTGCATTTTGAAAAGTCTCCTTTGAAGAGATTGTCCTCTGATGGAATTCATGATTTTGAAATCTATGTCCATAACACTTTTAGTATTTAATCTTTTGCTGGCTAACACTTGTTGGTGGATGATACAGCGGTAACTCAAAAAATCTAGGAATTCGTCATTCTTTTAGCACAATGTGATGAATCCGTTAAGATGGCCTGTCATTGCTTTAGCTTCATCTGTAGTTTAGTTTTTATACGGGCTTAAATAGTTGTAATTTAATTTTTTTCAATAAAAGTTTTGAATTCATTAAATATATCAAGACCTCTAGTTCTTTCTTTTGACGAAATGATACCCAGCAGTTCTCTAGTGGCAGAATCATCGAAAACCATATGAAAAAAAACCATAGTTTGCTCACATTTTTACTAATTTTTTCGATGCGTCGCATCACAGTATTTCGAGATAATTGCAGATCTTGAAGAGCACTTTTAATTTCATTTTTGTTCTTAAAATCTTCAAAAAGAGAATCTGTTATTTTCTAAAAATACGTCTTTGATGAATTGACCATCAGAAATGGTTTGCAATTTTTTGCAAGAAACAACTCACTTTAAATGGTGCTACAGTTACTGCTTTAGATTGTAAATTGGAATGTAACGAAGAAATTTTGTTGTGCGAATAATCTGGATTTAAGTTTTTTTTCCTATTAGGCGGAAAATCTGATTGGTATTTACCACGGCGTGCATTGAAGAGCCTTTCTAAATTTCCATTTTTGGGTATAGCCACGGAAGCATTGCAAATCAGACATTTTTCTTTTATCATTACAAAAAAGTATTCTAGTTACCACTCTTGATGAAAATGATGCGTTTTACTCTTTTTCATAGTACTCATTTTAAATCAAAGGGTATTAAATTACTGTATAAGTACTGTCCAGTTATTAATATTAAGTAAGCTAAATAAGAATTCAACACATACGCTATGCTCTCCGCAACGTAACTGCGTGAATTTTCACTAGACAAGCCTAGCGGCTGCGCGAAGGTTGTCATGTGGTTCAATGGATTTGTAATAAGCATATGCAGTGGGGCACATAATAATAACATTTAGATTTTGACTAATCTATTTTTTATATATATTTAAAATTCGTCGTGATCGACTGAAATTAAAGCCACTCCACAATTGACTTGTTGGTCACCCCTGATATATAGTAATTTTTGCTAGCAGGGACGCGGAGGTGATTATTCCGTTATACAAGGCAATGGTCAGGCCACACCTAGAGTACTGTGTACAGGTCTGTAGGCCTCATTTTAGGAAGGATGTAAAGTTGCTAAAACGATTACAAAGAAGGGCAACAAGATTGGTGAGAGGAACAAAGGGGTGCTATTACCAAGAAAGGTTTAAGTTCTGCAGATTGCAGCACTTGGAGAGTAGGCATCTGCGAGGTGATCTGATTGAGGTGTATAAGGCCTTGAATGGGTTGAGCAAGCTGAATGCTGATGGGATTCTTCCTCTTGCTCAGACTAAGAACCCGAGGGAGCACAGTTTCCAATTGATGAAAGATAGTTGTAGAATAGATGTGTGGAAATTTGCCTTTAGCCAGCAGGTAGTTGATTGGTGGAATAGGCTTCCATCTTTTCTTGTGGAAGCTAATAGCCTAAATAAATTTAAGGCTGAGCTGGACAGGCATTTGTAACGAAAGGAGGGGGTGGGAGGTTTTTTTTATTTTTATTTTTTGGCTGATGCTGCATAAGCTTGCTTTGCATCGTATGCCTCTACTAATTCTAATATAATTTTACTGTTTAGAACCTCTTAGTTTATCTTTACTGTTGGATTTAGTTGCAGAAATAGTTAATCTGCTGTGTTTACTATTCTGTTCTTAAGTTCACCATCTTATTATCAATAATAATAAAAAAAAAAAACCATTCCCACAACCAGTTTAAAGGATGAAAAGTTACTACTTTTCACTGTAACCTTCTCCCAAATCTTTTGTTTTCAATGTTAGAAGCAAAAGATTTTCTCTTCAGTCATTTCAAGGTTAGCTGGAATCTGATGCATGCATCTTTATTAATCCTTAATTTAGTCTTTCCATTTCTCCCGTTATGCTATTATGTGCACAAGTGGAAGAAATTTACATACTGCTTATACTCACTTTCATAATTTGCTAGTTATCCTTCGCTATTGTACTCAACTTGTGAAGGTGCTAATCTAAATTCTCAGCCCATAAACACTGTTTCACCACTTTCAGCCCTTATTTTACTTTTCTCCTTAAAAGCAATTTTCTTTTCTTTTTCATCAACCATATTCAGGAGTACTCTTACTTTTTATTATTATTATTATTTTTTTTTTTTTTTTCAATTTTCTGAACTACATGGTAAACAACACTCGATTAAAAGCAACAATTTAATGCTATTACAATGTACCCATGAGAATGTGTAATAATTCATGACATCCTTAGGTTATTACAGTGCTACTGACCAGAAAAGCAAAAAAAAAAAAAAAAATATATATATAAATGGCCGAGAAATATTCATAAATGGTCAAAAAAAACACTATCCTGTATATTCACTTGTGAATATACAGGATAGTGTTTTTTAAAAGTTATTAAAAGTAAGACTTGTGTTATTAAAAGTAAGACTTCTTGATGGAGTTAATGAGTATGTAAACATTTAAGTTAACATTTGGTTCTGTAATTTATTTCTTTTTTCATTTTTTTTGCATTGTAATTGTTTTCATATAAATTAATATTTATTAAGTTATAAATTCCTAAATTTGTATTCTTAAAATATATTTTTGATATAAATTAATATACTATGCTAAAAATGTACTGTGGAAATTTTATAAGGTTCTAGTAAAAGTAAAGAAGATCATCTACCTGTTATTAGTAATGTAGTATCCCTTGCTACTTCAAAGCATTCTGAAGAAGAGGATGATATTGGAGACAGAGGAGAAATGCTTAATTCACCAAACTTAATTGTACCTGATGAAGTAAGTGATAAATATTGATGCAATTTGATTATTTATATTCTCCAGCATTATTCCACTTTCCTTGCACACATTGTTCCATAATCATCTTGGATGGACACAATTAATTTATTTTCTTTTAGTGTAAAAAATTAATACACCAATTAAACTATTTTACATAAATCATAAATTTAGAGCAAGACTTGGTGTATAAGAGCTAAAAACATTAATGTACATTTTGACATCTCATATTGTGTTAATATCTTGGGCTGGTCAGGTCTTGCTGTGTTGATAAATGGAATTCATTGCAAATAAATAGGAAGTAATGCATGTAGCTTATATGATAAGTGACTGCCCATAGCACTCAAGGCTATGGGCAGTCACTTATCTTAAAGCTAAATGATTTGGTAAAAAATTTGGGTCTTCCAAAATCTTTTTCAGGCATCCTGAGATCAAGAGCCCCTCTCTCACTGTCTCCCCAACACACACTGTTTTCCTGATACAGACACTGAGAAAGAGCTCACTCCCATTCTTTTCCTAGGAAAATTCATTTGTCTATTGCAGCAATATATAATTGTCTGGAGACTAGGCACCTGCGAGGTGATCTGATTGAGGTGTATAAAGCCTTGAATGGTTTGAGCATGCTCGGTGCAGATGGGATTCTTCCTCTTGCTCAGAATAATCGCCTGAGAGGGCATAAATTCGAATTGAGGAAAGACGGTTGTAGGATAGATGTGTGGAAGTTTGCCTTTAGCCAGCGGGTGGTTGATTGGTGGAACAAACTTCCATCTGTCGTAGAAGTTGATAGCTTAAATAGATTCTTGACAAACATTTGGAGCGAATGGATGGGTGAAATAAGGGTGTTTTTTTTTTTTTTTTTTTTTTTTTTGGCTGATGCTATATAAGCTTGTTTCTTGCATCATGTGCCTATGCTAATATTTTCAGATTGACTCTACTAGGAACTTCATTATATAAACCAAGTGAGTCAAGACTGTCAAATCTTCCAGAACTGGCCAAAAAAGCCTTCTCTGGAGGGAAAATTTATGATTCTGTCCCATTTGCACATTGGGACAGAATATAAATAAATATAAATAACTGGTTTCAAAAATCAAAGCATTGAATTGAATATCTGAGTCTCGGGTATCTCACTAAAGCTCTTATCTCCACTTCACATTAAATTAGGGTTAATGAAGAAATTTTGAAATTTGTAAAAGCTTTAGATAAGGATGGTAATTGTGTTATTTATTTTTTTCTTTTCTTTTCTTGTTAACAAGTAACTTGATGTTCAGAAGCATCTTTTTTCCTGTTGGTTATTTTGGAATATCCTGGCCCATATCAGTAATTTTCAACCTTTTCTCTTTTTTTTGTATGTTTTTTTCAATTTAATTTAAGGTTATTATATGTATAGCTCATCCTGCTGTAATGCATGACAGATGTTCTGGAAAAGGTAACACAGTAGACAGTAGAAATATGAGAACATTTCTACTATGTGCCCTTTTACATGCACATTTTTCATGTAAGTTAGGATTTGGATTTTAATGCGCATTAGCAACTAAGGCTATAATGTGCCAAATCCAGGTCACATATTCAGTGACCTAATTAGTTAGGCCACCATGTCGAGATATAACATAGATATAAAAGGTATAAAAGTAAAAAATATATCAACAAAGAAATAACAGTACAATTTAAATTTTAAATACGAGTAAAAAGGTTTACTGATTTTAAATAGCTAAAAACAGCAGACACATTGTCATTATTGGATGAAATCTAACTGAGTGTATAAGGCTCAGCCAGATGACTAAAAGCAGTAAAATAAAAATCACGCTTGTGTCTAAAATGTGACGTATACTTAAATAGGTGTCATAGTTCTCACACATAGGAGAGTCATCTGCCCTCAGCAGAAATGCATGTGTAAGATGTCTGTGTCCTATGTAGAGGAGAGCTTGTTTGTGACTTGCTTATGCCAAGGTTGTTGCCATTGGGACAGTAATTTAGCATGCATTAGCTGCCTGTAGTCTGTATAGGGGACTAACAGGCAATAAGTGTTGTGGGGTTCTGGTGACCTAGCCGCAGCATCTGCCAGTTCATTTCCCACGATCCCAATGTGGCTTGGAATCCAGCAGAAACCAATGTCGAAAGAACACTCAGACAGAGAGTGTAGCGTCTGCTGAATCCGGGTCACAAATGGATGAGGATTATACCTCATACCCGATAAAGCCTGTAGTGTACTTAGAGAGTCAGTGTACACCATACACCTTTGATACCTATGGGTTTTAATGTGGTCCATGGCTAACTCTATAGCATACAACTCAGCTATATATATGCTGCATTCTTGGGGAATCTTTCCAGATATAGAATGACCTGGAAAGATAGCAGCAGATCCAACAGACAACTCCGACTTCGAGTCATCAGTGAAGACAGGCAAGAAGTCGGAATATTCGGCCCGGTGGGCAGCTTAGAGTTGGTGGTAGACAGAAGACGGAGTTATGCACTTACCCCAATTTATAAAGGAGAAGTCGCATGATGGTAAGCAAGCATGCCAGGGTGGAAGTGGTTGCCTTGGTGATTGGGCAACATTGTCTACCATGATGTCGAGCTCTCTGAGCAGCTCTTGGACACGGATACCAAAAGGCCGGTTGGCAGTCTGACGAGTGTTACATAGGATTTCCCATCGTGGCTTGAAAACGGATGTCCACGTAGGGTTGTCTGGCAGGGATTTTAATTTAAAGGTATATTTTAAAGACAATTGCTTTCGTCGAAATGACAGTGGTGGTTTAATTGCTCCAACATATAAACTCTGGACAGGGGATGCTCTAAATGCTCCAGTAGTAATATGGATGGCTTGGTGGTGAACTGGGTCTGGCCTTCTAAGTATGCTGTTTATAGCCAATGCGTACACTTGGGACCCATAATCTAGTTTAGATTGGACAAGCGCACGATAGAGGATGAGTAAAGTGGAGCGGTCTGCTCCCCATTTATTAGAGGAAATAGAGCGGAGAAGATTCAACCTTCTCGTGCACTTTGTCCACAGTTGACGAATATAAGGTAAAAATATCGACTTCTTGTCAAAAATGAGCCCCAAGAATTTTGTCTCGGGTGCTACTGGAATGATGTCTTGTCCGAGTTTAAGTTCTGGTTCAGGGTTAAGGTTCCGTTTGCGACAAAAGTGTACGCAGACAGTCTTCTGTGGCGAGAACCTAAAACCATTAGTCACTGCCCAAGAGTTGACGTGGTCTATGGAATGTTGCAATTGTCTTTCAATGACCCTCATATTGCATGACTGCAAAAAGATGCTAAAGGCATCTACATAGAGGGCACTGTTTATGGTTGGAGGAAGTTTTTCAGTTATAGAGTTAACTTTGATAGCAAAAAGCGTAACGCTTAAAACTGATCCTTGTGGAACTCCCTCTTCTTGGCAGAATGGCCGGAAGAGGGTGGATCCTACACGAACTTGGAAAGACTGGTCCGTAAGGAAGTTTTTAATAAAGAGGGCAATGTGTCCCCTAAGACCAAAGTTATATATGTCTTTTAAAATTCCATATCTACAAGCTGTGTCGTACGCTTTTTCCATATCAAAGAAAACCGACACCTGGTGCTCACGTTCCAGGAAAGCATCATGTATAGATGTTTCCAAGCAAATTAAATGGTCAAGTATTGACCTGTTCCTTCGGAAGCCACACTGTATCCTGGAAAGGAGGTCGTTAGCTTCTAACGACCACAAAAGACAAGCATTGGCCATTCTTTCCAGGATCTTGCACAAGCAGCTTGTCAGAGCAATAGGACAGTAATTTTTTGGATCCTTTCCTGGTTTCGGAAAGGGAAGGACGGTTGCCATATGCCATGAGTCCGGAAATGTCTCTTCAATATAGATTCTATTGTAGAGATGGAGAAAACGATCCATGGATTCTGATGAAAGGTGTTTAATCATCTCATAATGGATGTCGTCTGGCCCAACAGCACTTGCCTTGGATAGTGAGAGTGCTTCTTTCAGCTCCCACTGTGTAAAGGGCTGATTGTATTCCTCGTTGTTAGAGGACAACTTCAGGTGATGTTTTTCTGACCTTTGTTTGATCGTGAGGAACTCTGGGGGGGGGGGGGTATGATGTTTCTGAAGACACGTTAGCGAATGTCTCCCCGAGAGCATTTGCAATTGCAGTTAGATCTGCAATTGTACATCCATTATGTTTCAGGATCGATGAAGGGTGTGAGGTGTATTTGCCCTTCATTTTCCGAACTTTGTCCCAGATGACGTTGGGATTGGCAGCCCGTGTAAGGGAAGATGAAAATTTGATTCAAGATTCCTTTTGGCTCTGACGTCTAACGTACCATGCTTTGGCACGTGCACATTTGAAGGCTATTAAATTATCTGTGGTGGGGTAACGACGAAATATTCCCCATGCTTTGTTTTGAGCCTTCCTAGCTGCTGTGCATTCTCCATTCCACCATGGTTTTGGAAAACGTGGAAAGCGAGATGATGTCCTTTAAATTGCAACTGCTGCTGCCTGGACTATACTTCTGTGATGTGTTTTACTGACTCATTAATTGGCTCCTGGCCGACTATAGTGGTATTGAACGTTGCCAGATGACGAAAGGCATTCCAGTTGGCGTGATCGATCTTCCAACGTGGTATCCTCGACTGGTGACATTGTCTCCCATTTCAAATGGTGGATAACACGGGGAAGTGATCACTACCATAAAGGTTTTCTTCAACCTCCCATGTACTCAGAGGCAGGAGAGAAGGGGAGCAGATGGAAAGATCAATGGCAGTAAATATACGGGTAGCTGTGTGGAAAAAGGTGTTAGATCCCACATTTAGAAGGGCCAGATCATTGTTTTCAAGCAATCGCTCAATAATCTGACCTCTTCTATTGATGTCAGAACTACCCCACAGCGGATTATGCCCATTGAAATACCCTAATAATAGAAAAGGGGTGGCAGTTGCTTAATGAGATCATCAAGGTCTGCCTGGCCTGTGTTGTTCCCAGGTGGCAAATAAATGGAGCAAACAGTTAAAAGGAACCCTACTGTAAGACGAACTGCTACAGCCTCTAGATTAGTGGTAAGAAGCACAGCTTGAAAGGGGTTTTGGTTATCCACAAGGATAGCGACTCCTCCATGGGCAGGTCCATCCCCAGCTCTGTCTCTGTGAATAACTGAGCAGTTACGTAAGTAAGGGTCCTCATTTGCTTTTAAATACGTCGTCTCCTGTAAGCAAAAGCAAGTTGGTTCATGGGCAGCATTGTCTACGAAATCTCTACGAAATCCACGGCAATTCCATTGGAGAAATTTAAATGTACCCATTATTTTGATTTATTGGGTCTGTCTGGTGGCTTCTGAAGGGCGGCCGACTGGGCTAGCCGGGTGGATAAAGTGCCTGCCTGGCAACCCAATGGTCGCGGGTTCGAATCCCGCCTCGGGCTTCAATCAGAGTACTGCAAAAACCTTGGGAGGTGCACTATGGCCACAGAAGCCGATGCGAAAAAAACTAACTAAAAAACAAAACAAAAAAAACATCCAAAGGGCTGAGGGCTTCATTTTCTCAGTCCTGGGTTTATCTCTCTTTGGAAAGACTGGACGTTGGCCTGTATCCATTTCTTCTTTCACAAAGAGTTCCAGGACAGACTCGTCCTGTACCTCCTTATCTTCGACATCCATTGTCTCTTGGATTGTAGATGGGTGTTCCCCTTTCTTCTGAGTTTCTTTAGCACTCTGTTTTGGAAGTGGTGGAGCACTAGGAGGTACGGATATAGCAGTGGCGGCTGACTGTGATTTTTGGGTGGGCTTTTGGGAACTTAATAAATAGCGCGCAATGGGGGTAAATGACTCCCTTGGTGGGATACTCATATCAGTCTGAGTACCAATGGTACTTTTCCCAGAAGCTTTCTGGGTGTATGAGGGCCTATAAATAGGGGTTGGAAAATGCATCCAACCACTATTTATAGGTTGGATGCATTTTCTGGCCTCCTGATAGATGTTTAGTTTTTGAATTTCCTTTTCATCTTTCCACTGCTGGCATGCTCAAGAGTATGCAGGGTGTTCTCCTTGGCAGTTAATACAACTTGGCTTAGAAGCTAAACATTCCTTGCTCTCGTGGCCTTTAGTACCACAGCGAGCACAGGCAGGGGTGCCACGACAAGCTATTTGAGAGTGGCCATACTTTTGGCATTTAAAACACCTCGGTGGGTTCAGGATATAAATCCTCAGTGTGCAGTTTAAATAGCCTGCTTTTATGGAATTTGGAAGCCGTGGGGTGTTGAACGTTACGATGAGAACTCGGGTAGGGACGAGATTCCCATCCTTCCGCATTGATATTCTTTTGACAGCTGTCACTCCTTGGTCTGATCCTTTCTGGATGAAACCTTTCAACCTTTCTAATCCTTTCTGAATGAAAAAGGGTGACATTTTCCCTAGTGCCTGCTCTCCGGTGGAATGTAGAATGATGAAAAGCAGTGTCACAGAAGGTGGTCTCTCCTCAGTTCTGGGCCTTTTTGAGCTGCAGTTATTGGTATCTTCCAATTGGTTAGGCAGGGGCCTTGTTGGGGCCCCAGAAGAAATAGAATTTAAATTATTCATATGAGTAAGATAAAAATTTCAGATTCTCTAAGTACCTCACCCACCATGGAGCCCTACGAGGGGACGCCCACTCGTGAACTAGCAGGTACTGCGTACACAAATGGGACGCCAAGTTCGCTTAGGAGCACCATACCCACGTATCCAATAAGTCTCGATCCCGTCCCAGGATCAAAGAGAGGGAGACTTACTGGAACGCAGTTGATCCAAGCAGTAAGAACCACCCGCTGATTGATCCCAGTTGGGCCGGTCTGGGACCACCCGTCTTGTCGAAGCAGGGGCCAAAGTGGTGTATCAAGGCTGGGCCCCTCAACCACCAGGATCCCCCTTTCCCGAGTTTCCACGGGTAGCGGCGCACGGCTGCACACGCCGGATTCCAAAGATGTAACCCTGGAACCAAGGTATGGGCGTTAGATCCCAGTGATGCTAATCTGGAAGCCCAGCAGCATCACTGGTAGGTCCCACATTGAGGGGATGTAAGTTAGGTATAGGTTGTATATTTTGTCAATACTTGCCCTATTTCAAACATTTTTACGAATACATGTTAAAATCATGTTCTTTAGTCTATGTAAAAAAATCCCCTCCTCTTCCTTTCTGTGCATACAGGTCTAGAGTCTCTTTGACTCTGTGTTAATTTAATGTATATTAGAATTTTATATTTTATTCTAATTTGATATCCTGTAGTTTACTAAACATACACAAAATAAATGATCTGACACCAAATTCAGTTTATAAAGAAATTAAATATACAGTAGACTCTTGATTTTCTGGGATAGACGGTAAAAAAAAATTCCCGGATAATCGATTTCCTGGTTAATCCAAAAATACAGTAAGTTCTCGACTTATGTAAGAGATACGTTCCAGGACTTCTTATGTAAGTCGAGTTTTACATAACTCGGGAATGACTAATAAAATATTGCTATTATGTCCCTGATATGCCAAAATTACAAAAACCACATAATATCCTCAGAAGAATGAAGAAAAATAGTTATATATTTTTAATTAGTTCAATGAAAAACTTTATCTGGGGAGACATGTCTTCTCTTACGTGCTGGAGTGGCACATAAGAAAAGAAAACATAAAAGGAAGAAAGAACACGTTATTGTACTGTAAAAATTGATATCTGAATTCCGCGCTATACTTGTTAATGTTTGACCATTTTCATACATCCTTATTATTTTAATTATCTGATCCAAGTTGATCGCTTTCCTTTTTTTTTTGAATCACTTATTCTTAGGAGGGAGTATATGATGAGAGCCTTGTCGATCAATTCGGCCCTGGAAAGATTGTGCAAGGCTCAAGGGGTAGAATTTTTTTCAGCCTGGACTGTACTTGTTAACAGGAGAGTGCTTCTACAGGGATGGGATACACTTAAATAGAAAGGGTGCAAGAATATTTGCTGATGCTATCGAGGCAGTGTTAGGTGGGTCGGAAAACTGCTAGCTTGGGGGGATACAAAGACGAATAGATTCACATTAGCCACTGGCAGAGGTGAAAGAGATTTCTTGCACTGCTTCTATTGGAATCAGCAGAAGCCTGAAAAACAAGATTCAGAATATTTCAGAGACTGCTGGGAGTCATTGCGGTACAAGTAAACACATGGGTTGTGTTAGGGTAGCTAAGAATAGAAATAGGTGCATGTATACTTGCGTGTACACCAATGCTAGGAGTTTAGTAAATAAATTTGATGAATTTGAGGTATTGCTCAAAACATCAAAGGCAGATATTGTTGGGATATCAGAGACTTCGTGTCACACAGATATAAGGAATGCAGAACTGGAATTTGGGGAGTACAACGTCTACAGAAAGGATAGACTGGATAGGAAGGGAGGAGGGGTTATGCTATTAGTTAAGAAATACATAAAATCCAAGAAAGTGAAGCCCGTGGACATCGCTGGACAGTGCAATTTCGAGTCAGTTTGGTGTGACATAAGCATTGGGAGATCAAAATTGAGAGTAGGAGTGTGCTATAGGCTAATGACTCTGATGAGTATAATAAGAAACTGTACAGGGAAATAGAGTAGGCCAGTAAATCAGAGTCTTATAATGGGAGATTTCAATTTCCCAGATATTGACTGGAGTTTGGGGGCTGGTCACTCACACACTAGCAAGGCTTTTGTGGATTTATTGGATGACTGTTTTCTACATCAGCATGTTCGGGAGGCAACTAGAGGGAGGAATACTCTTGATTTGATTATCATCAGTGATTCTTCATGCATTAAGAATCTGCAGATAAATGAACCACTAGGTGGCAGTGATCACAGTGTGCTGAAGTGGGATTTACTCAAGGAGGTAACTACCATTAGGGGTAAAGGGGAGGTTTATTGCTTTCTTAAGGCGACTACGATGGACTGAGACAGTATTTAAATTCTATACAGTGGGACCAACTGATGATGTTACCAACAGCAAATGCAAAATGGGAAGCATTCAAAGAACTTATCTTGGAAGCTACTAGGCTTTACATACCAACTAAGAAATACTGTTCAATGTTTAGGCCTAAATGGATGTCAGATGAACTGATACGGCATATGGCAGAGAAGAAACATGCATGGGATACATACAAATTAACACATGACACTGAAGCCTATGATAGATACAAGTTGATCTGTAACCAAGTTACAAAGGAGGTTAGGCAGGCGAAGGCAGATTACGAGAAATCTTTGGCAAGGGATGCAAAGAAAAACAGCAAAGAGTTCTTTACTTATGTAAACTCTAGAAGGAAGGGGATGAATCAGATTGGTCCACTTGATATTGATGGGTCAACTGTTGATTATCCTGCTCAGGTAGCTAACAAACTAAATGAATATTTTGCATCGACATTCACACATGAGGAGTTATTTAGCGAGGGGAAAGCCAGAGAATCTTGTAATAACTGAGAGTAAAGTGGAGGAGAAACTGTTGAAGATAAACACAAGAAAGGCACCCGGGGTGGATGGGATCTATCCAGTTATATTAAAGGAGGGAGCAGAGGAAGTAAGCAAACCCTTAGCCATAATTATGAGAGCTTCCTTGGACTCAGGGGAGGTACCCGCAGACTGGAGATGTGCAAATGTGACCCCAATTCACAAAGGAGGATCAAAGGCTGACACAAGCAATTATAGACCTGTGAGTTTAACTTCTGTTCCAGGAAAATTAATGGAGGCACTGGTTAAAGAAGCACTGCAGGATCATTTAGACAAGACTTCAGTTATAGCTCGGACACAGCATGGTTTTGTTAAGGGGAAGTCTTGCCTGACCAATTTGATTGGATACTATGATGCAGTCACAAAAGAACTGGATGCAGGGAATAACTTTGATATTATATACTTGGATCTTAGAAAGGCTTTTGATACTGTTGCACATGGAAGACTGCTGCACAAATTGGAGCAGTGTGACATTGGAGGCAAATTGCTGCTGTGGATAAAGGGGTGGCTGAGGGGGGAGAAGACAGAGAGAGGTAATCAATGGACACTGCTCATCGTGGACTAATGTTATTAGTGGAGTCCCTCAGGGCTCAGTGTTGGGTCCATTATTGTTTTCTGTATTCATAAATGATATTGATGATGGTATATGAAGCTTAATGTCAAAGTTTGCAGACGATACAAATGTAGGCAGGGTTGTCAAGGACACTACTGACACTATGCTGCTGCAACAGGATCTGGAAAGGTTGAGCAGATAGGCTGAGAGGTGGCAAATGAAGTTTAACATTGACAAATGTAAAGTACTACACATGGGAAACAGCAACCCCAGAGCAACGTATCAACTCTGTGGTACTACAATGACAGTGGTAGAGAATGAAAGGGACCTGGGGGTGGTTGTGCAGGCAGATATGAAGTTCTCTGAGCAGTGCAGACGGGCTGCAAGAGTAGCTCATGGTGTATTGTCAATGATATATAGGAATTTTTCTAGCAGGGATAAGGAGGTGATTATCCCCTTGTATAAAGCAATGGTCAGGCCACACCTAGAGTACTGTATACAGGTCTGGAGGCCTGATTTCAAGAAGGATGTATAGCTGCTGGAACGAGTACATAGAAGGGCAACAAGATTAGTGAATGGAACAAAGGGGTGCTCTTACGAAGAAAGGCTTAAATTTTGCAAATTACAGTGTCTGGAGACTAGGCACCAGCGAGGTGATCTGATAGAGGTGTATAAAGCATTGAATGGTTTGAGCATGCTCAATGCTGATGGGATTCTTCCTCTCGCTCAGAATAATCACCTGAGAGGGCATAAATTCAAATTGAGATGTAGGATAGACGTGCGTAAATTTGCCTTTTGCCAGCGAGTGGTTGGTTGGTGGAACAGACTTCCATCCCTTGTCGTGGAAGTTGATAGCCTAAATAAGTTTAAGGCTCAGCTGGACAGGTATTTTGAACGAACAGAGGAGTGAAGTGGAAGTGGTTTTTTTTTTTTTTTTTTTTTGTTTGGCTGATGCTGCATAAGCTTGCTTTCTTGCATCAAATGCCTCTACTAATGCTAATGTTAATTGGTAACACTGCAATGTATACAAATATTCACAAAATATAGTCATATCATTATTATTTACAGGCAATACAAAATGTATTATCTGAAAATAATAATTACCTATTTCCATAATCGATGGCTCAAATCTGGTGAGTATGGGCTTGGCACTCCCAGGGTTCTGAGCTGGTTATCATCATTCTTCTCTTTCTTGGTAATTCCCTTCTACTTCTCTCTCACAGGGTAACTCAAATTGTTTTTTGGCTGGTGCAGCATAAGCCTTAGGCTTCCTTGCACCATATGGCTAATAATAATAATAATAATAATAATAATAAAATTCTTCTCTTAGTCGTCACAATGATAACGGTCAAAATGAAATTTTCTGTAAAGAGCTTCACAGGGTTAAGGCGAAAACTCACTGTTATCACTCCATGCGAGCTCACATTTCACTAAATCGTTTCTGGAGCACATTACTGGAGGTCACTGCCATAAAAAAATAATAATAAATTGCACTTTCCGGGTTATTGGGCTTTTAGTGCAATTTGCTATAAATGGGTAGTAAACTCAATCTTATTGCATTTGCAATAATACCGATAGCTGGAACTCTCTGGGTTTTGAAGTTATAGTGAAATGTGTCCCCCTTCACAGAAATCTTCAGTCATATAAAAAAATATATAAATAACATAATGTGTAAGTCCAAAGCTACGTAAGTCGGGGACTTGCTATATCGAAAAATGTTGAGCAACCTACGTAAAAAGTATGGTGATAGATAAAAAAACTTGCCACGTACTACTCAAGTGTCCAATATGATGCTTCCCTTTTTTTACGATGTCACGTATGGTTTGGTCGCCAATATTATAATGGTTCCTTAGAGATTAAACGGATGCACTGTTTTCCAACTTTTCAATAATTTCAAGTTTTTGTTTAATTGAAAGCACAACTCTTGTCTTTGCCCATAATTTTTGCTATTTCTAAATTAAAAAAAATGGTTACTATAAAAAAAATTTCGACATTCCTGACATAAATAATGAAACAAAATTTGTCCTGCAGTGCGACTGAACACAACAATCGATGCGACGCACTAAAACAAACTACACATTTGGTCTTTCTTTTTTTTTTTTTTTTTTTTTTTGAGCATCGGTTTTGAAGACAGTGGGGGTTGCAAGATAATAGGTACACTAATCTCCTAGTGACGACTTATAACGCCGCTTATTTACGACTTGCAAAACATCTGTTTATACCTAATCTAGTTATTACTTGAATTTTACGATTTCTGGTGCGCCTCCGTAGCCAGATGGGCAGGAGCAGCAGTGCATAGCACACGCTTCTTGATTAGACCGGGGTTCGAGCCACGACCACCGCATATCCCCAGAGCAATATGGCCTTAGTTGCTAATGCTCCTGAAAACCAAATAACAAACAAACGATTTCTTGTTGTTTTTTTTTTTTTTTTTTTTTTAATTTGGAGTCCGAAGTGTCCTAGTTAATCCGATCCCTGGTAAATCGAGAGTCTGCTGTAATTAACCCATGTACGGTACTAAGTACTATAGGTTCTATATCTCTCATGTTTGGGATTTTCTTAAAAAAATATATATTTTTTCAAAACTTAGCATAATCATCGTGATAATTAAGCAAACTGAATTCAACGAGCTTTTGGTTCTACAAAACTTAAATTCCAAATTTAAGGAACATTCCTTATTAACCTATAAAGTGGTATCCATGTCCAATGAAAAAAGTACAATATCTCTTCTAGTAGTCATGAACAATTTCAATGAAAATAAAAACAGCAGTTAACAGCATCAGTAATGACCATTCAGTGCTTGGCAAACTAGCCCAATTTTTCTGTCCCTTGTGGGTAGCACTGTTCGTAGAGTCACCATCCTCCTCATACCGAGTTCGAATCACATTGATGATGTAAGGGGAATGTTGATGGGTCTTTTTCACAACGTGATTCAGTTGGTCTCCAGCAAGGGTAGCATGGTTTTTCTCCCAGAAACTTGCGTTTTACATCCATCAAACAAGCAAATCAACTGCAGAACACATGCAATTTGCAGACAATGTATATGGCTTCAGTTGTTGATATGCCTAAAACCTTATAACAAGCAAAAAGCAGTTGACTGTCTTGGATAAACATTCTCTTTTCAGCAAGACCTTAAGAATCTATAACTTAAAGTTGGCTGACATGACTTTCCTCTTGAATGTGGGTTTAAAAATGGTGTAACAAACTTTAATAACCTTAGTCTCTGTATACTTCCATGTGGTTTAATTTTGAGGAAGGGATAGCCAAGATGCAATCACCAGGTATCAATCAAATACAGGAAATACCTTACTTCTTCTGTCATTAGAAATACATTCATTGCTGGAACAAAATATGGAAGTAGAAATATATGCCTTTATGCATAATATCCAACTTTAAAACATGATGATGATTGTGGAACACAGAAATAAACTAACTCCATTTATTTAAATTAAGCACTGCAACCAATCACACAGCACCACATATAAAACAATATACCAGCAATAATCCTTCATAACATAACTCCCTTTAGCAGCTATTTTTCTTTCAAACACATTTGTTCTAACATAGTAATTATACTCTCCTGTGTCACATGATCAAAAAAAAAAAAAATAGCATGGTGAAAACTTGGCTGACACTGGAAAATCTGGTGCACTATGGTCATAGTTGCCGATGCCCCCAATAAATCCCAAAACAAACAAACAAACTGGAAAATCACTAATGTATTAGTAGCAATGAAGCTAATTTTTCCTTATAAGTAGAATAATGAAGAAAATGCTTTTCACACCAGGTTAATTCATTGTCAGACACCAGCAAATGTATTTATACTTAGTTAATAACTCTTTTAAAAGATAATTATTTGTTTAAACATTACTATGGTGAATAACATTAGTAGGCCTCATATTTGAAATAAGCACAAAGTAGAAATCAGAAGCTGTATGAACCTTAACACGTTCGCTGCCGGTCATCAGTCAGCATGCTATTGTCAATAGCGCGGCACAGAAGGCGGAGACTGTCGCCAGAAGCCGACTGTGTTTCCATAACCAAAAAGCTTGAAAATTGGTAATAAGGGATTGTTCGGTATACCATATCAATATTTAAGTGTCGTATAAGCAGTTTCCAAAAGATTTTGAGATTCACGCGCCAGCGTGTGATAGGCACTGGAGGTCAAATTTGGCTTTAAATGCCGCATCACGCGCTGGCGCGTGACATAAAAACATAATAATATAGTTTGTAAATAATAAAACAAAAAACATGGTAACATTAAGAAATACGTTTTATTTCATACCGAACCAATACAGATTATAAATACTGTGTGTCAGAATGTTACTTATGTATAATTTTCGCACAATCTAAGCAATAGCCGGGTGATCCTTCACAAACACTGCAGATATAGATTGTATCCTTACGTTTCCCTTCGGAATAGCAACGTTTGCATTGCTTCCTCAATATCTTTCCACCTTTTCTTTCTTCCCGTGGTTTGAGCACATGTTCCAGTTCAGGTACATGATGCACAGTATGAGGGAGATCAGATGGCTGTTTTAATAAAGATCTGATCACTGATAAACGGAAGTCATAAAGTTGCACCTTGTTATGTGAATATTTATTATAGATATGGTGTGCATTTATCATTATTAGTTGCAAAATATGCATAAATATTTTTGTAGGCCACCTAATGGTTTTCCTTTCGCAAGGATAATAGGCAAGCATTTGATCTTGCTTGTCTATGCCTGACATAAATCTATTATACTGAATTATAGGCAATGGTTTTGATTTCAGTTCGCCTCGTTTGTTCTGCATTTCCACCATATCATTTTGGTATTCTGTAGATATGTAACTGACATCTCTTCTATCCTTCCACTTAGCAATCATTACACCACGGGCACACCTTGATAAAGTTTCTCCTTTCTTCAGTTTTTTTTCTCGAACCTCTTTCGGAAATGTTTTCCTATTACTTCTGATTGTCCCAGTACAATGTGTTTGTCTGTCAGCGAGACACTTAGCGAGTTCATAGCTATTGTAATAATTGTCCATAAATATGCTATGCCCGACATCTAACATCCCATCAAGTAAGTTCATGACGACTTTTTGTGCATGTCCTTTTCCACCAGAATCATCCAACATACCGGTATACACTTGAAATTTTGATAACCATGCCAGTAGGCGTTGTGATCATATACAACTTGATGCCGTACTTATGGCATTTGTTTTGAATGTACTGTCGAAAAACAAGCCTTCCACGCCACAATATCATAGACTCATCTAAGCTAATCTCACGTCCTGGATAATATATTTCCGACATTCGTTCATTGAACAGATTCACCATTTTCCGAATTTTATATAGGCAATCCCGTGGACATACCTCTTTCTTTTCTGGATTTTTTGCAAAATGCAAGGCCCGCAGTAATAATAAGAAACGATTCCTGCTCATGTTGTGTGCGAATACATGTAATCCGAACAGCTTATCTGTTTTCCAATAATCTTGTATGCGGTTCAGTCGAATGGTTCCCATATGTAAAATTAATCCTAAAAATACCAGCATTTCATCTCTAGTGGTGTCCGTCCATGCATTTATTCGAGAATGTTCTTTATTTTCTCTGGGAAGAAGTATTTCATGAGCATAAACATTTGTTTGTGTAATTATTTCATCCAAGATATTGTCGGTTAATAAATGACGAAAGTAATCTATTGGATTCTCACCTGGCACGGGTTGCAGCAAAGACTCTGATTTTGTGAAACGAAACTGTTTCATCGATGTTACGTCATTTTCCCACACGACGTTTTCCAACTTACAGGGATCCTGCAGTGAAAGTGTAGCCTCTTCCACAATACCTTCTTCATCTACACTTTCCGAATCCGAAGCGTCCTTTGGAGGGATAAAATCTTCATCATCGTCGTAACTGACGTCACTGGAATATACGTCAGATAAATCCTCCAATATTTCTGCAATTTCTTCATCTGTAAGGGATTTTTTATAGTGCACTTTTCTTCTTTTCGGGCCCGACTGGCCTGCTAAACTGTCATCTGCACAACTCATATTACAAGGCTTTTCCTCATGTCACGTAACAAAATATTCAACACCACATACAACTAAATATAGTTTAAACCCTTTACTTGACGCCAAAACAAATATAAACAGCAGAAACACAATGCCAACTGAAGTTGACAACTTCATACAAAAGTCTAGTGAATCCCGCGCCCGCGCGTGATTGGCTACTGGGTAATGATGCCACATCCCGCGCCAGAGCGTGATTGGCTCTTCAATACTGCTGCGACATCACGCGCTGGTGCGTGATCGGCAGCGAATGTGTTAATCTCTATGCTTATGAACTAATTATACTTTGTTACAATTTTTGATACTTGACATCTATTTTAAAGATTAACATGCAATTTTAGAAGTTTAATGCTTCTACAAAACTGAAAGTTTATTAAATAAAAATTTATTTAAATAAAACAGGCATGAACAATATTGTTTTTCTTTTGGTGGCTAATTTTTCAGTCAGAGGAAGGGGGCATCTTCTTGTAATGAGCCAATTTTTTAAAAAGTATTTCAGTGGCCAGAAATAACTAAGTTTACAGATTGAATGGTAATTTATTGTATGTTAATTTCAATAAAACTATTTAATATCTTATTTCTGTTTAATTTTTGTGCAATTGAATTGAACAGCAGTGGCTTTGATACAGACATGTTGCTATTTTAGACAAGCCACATATAAGCGATAAACCAAGGGTATTACTTAACTGCATTTTGACCAGCTGGGTTCATATAACTAGAAAACTGAAGCCAACTAGAGTTGTGAACATTAAAATCACCAAGGAAAATGATGCATTCGGTAGATAATAATGTGAAAATAGAGGGGGAGGAACATATGAGTTAAATGAAATTTTTGGATACGGCGTACATATAGGAAGGATATACCCAGCTCCTTGACATAATGACTTTAGCAATGCGCACTACTCACACTTGCTCCATTCATCAGTTGGCAGAGTAGACACAGTGAGATTATACGCCATCTGATCCAGATGCCCCCTAGAGAGTTATCAGTGGGTTCAGTCTGGTGGGCTATCTAGCAGCCAGCATAAAAATACCATTTTAGAGCTGTACCCTCAGATTGTAAGAAATATTGGACCTTGTTACGATGCCCATCATATCCTCAAAAGACATGATTCATACTGATGGAACAGATGAGGTTGCTGGAACTTTGCTCTGTTGAGTAAACCTTAGTTTCAACACTTCAAGCTTCTTATAATCAAAGTGGTGTTGCACCAGACAGTGAGTCATCTACTACCTAGTATTGCCTGGTGACACACAGAAGGGCAGCATTTTTCACTGTCATGTGGATGCTACACCTCAGTCTCCTGCTTACATTGGGTCACACCTTGAGTAGTCACATTTAGTATACTAGACTCATTGTTTTTCACACCTTGTCATGGAAGATATACCCAAGGATACTAACAGTTGCTTGGCACACTATAGCCTTATATGCTGATGCGCCATAAAAATCCAAATAACCAACCAACAGTTGCATATAATGACTGGATTTCACCGAAATTTGGTCTACTCAACTCACAAATGGGACATGAAAATTAATTCCATCAGTGGTTTAAACTCCTAGGTAACAAGCTCTAGCCTATCATACCTGGAAAAATGTCAGTGACAGGCTTCAAGTACCTGTGTGATATGTATAAAAAAAAATGAATTAGATAGTATGAATCAGAGCTGTTAATACTCAATATATAAAAAAATAATAATAATAATAATAATTTCCAGATTCTATTGGTTTGATTTTAATGAAATTTGAAAAAGTTGGACATATTATTCTAGAAGAGCCAAATATAAAATTTCATAAAAATTCATCCACTGAGAGTTAAGTTATTACATGCAGATGGACAGACAAAGAAATAATATTTGCCAGATTTATTTTGGTCCAGTGTTAGCAAAACTTGGGATGGCCTGATAAGTTTTTCTGAGAGCCAAGCTCAGCAGATCATGAAAATTGATCTGCTGAGGGTCCATGTTATTATGGGCAGATGGATGGACAAAAAAATAAAAATAAATAAATAAAATAATTGCCAGATTTACACTGGTTTGATTTGATTTCAGTGAAATTTTGGATGGATCAACAGATTTTTCTAAAAGAGCTAAATATAAAAGTATATGAAAATCCATTCACTAGGAGTAGAGTTATTACATGCAGATGGATGGAAAGACATCCATGTTGAAGGCAATAGGCACTTTATGCATATATACTAGCATGCCTGAAAAATATCTAATTTTATTTTGTGAAACAGTTTCTTTCGAGAGATGCTATGATGCTTTATTTCAAACAACTGAAGTTGAAATTTTTTTTCTTTTAAACCACAAAGCAATCTTAAATATTATTGAGATAAACAACCTTCCTCAATATGCAATAGAATAAACCATCCAAGACAAAAAAAAAAAAAAAGACTCGGAAACATGCTTCATTCATTTCAAATAAGGTAGAATTACTAAAAATGTTTTACCAATATTTTTGTGGTTTGTGATGAATATGCTCAGCACATTACTAGTGGTCAGATTAATAGGCAGTGTCATATAAGGAACATCTGAGGAGTTGAATATCCCCAAAAAAGTTTTGGCCTTAGCACTGTCTGCAGTTTCTGCCTTTAAAGAGATGTTATTATTGTATATCCATTGGTACCAGTGAAAGGTATTTGATATTACAGTTGAAGAGATTTGTCTTTTATTTATGAAATGTTTTTGTATTGCTGAAAGGAGCATCATCTTCACATGCTTGATGATGGATTATATCCTATACTTTTTTCTTTTTTTGTTTCTGTTGCCATTTCAACAAATTACAGCAGTCACATTATAAAAAGATCAGTGACTGCTGGTATAAAAAGGGAGTACAATGCCATCAAAATATATTTGTTTATTTCGTTAAAATTTTTTTTCAAAGGTACCTATTGATGATTTGCTGTCTGAAAGATGTTCGGATTCGCCATCCACTTCAATTTATCCTGTCTGTCCAGTAGACTTCTTGACTGAACCAGCTTCTGATGTGCTGCATGAAGAAAAGATTTTAAAGAACCAGGGTGTAATGTGTCAGCCTTCTGTCACATCTGCAGGAACACTATGTAAGCCAATTCAACGTAGTCTGGGTATACAGACAGGTAAGTAATTCAGTTTATACTATAAGCTTAATTTTGGTGAATACTGAGCAGGTAGTGCCCATCATAAAAAAAATTATTCCTGATTTTATTCATTATTTTCATATCACTGATATTAAGTGTCCATCTAGAAAATCAATTGTGGTTCATTGATGGCTATCATTTGTTCTCTCCTATACAACACCAAGGTTTTTACTTGTTATTGTATAGGAGATCCATTTTTGAAGTATGTTTAACCAAACTGTTTAACTTAAGTTATTTGAGATTATTAATTATAATGAATGAATAGGGGGCTTCATCCCCTGCTCGCTTTGCTCACCAAGCCTGCACGTTTTTCAACATAAAATGTAGAGGTATAATGGAGTAAGTCAAATCTTTTCTTTGTAAAAGACACCTGTCAAAATGCACTGATCGATATCTAATCAGGAAATGACCTATGTAATTATTTACCTGTGCATTTGTAGTGATGTAATCGCCCACCCACTTGTACCACGTGACCCGCATCCCTCTTCTCCCATTGGCTACCCCACCACGAGGCATTCTCAAAGTGGAATAAATATCACTATGTAATTATTTACCTGCATTTACATAAGTCACTTAGGAAAAGGCCTTTTGCTGCTGGTTCCATAATGCATGAGGAATATTGTTGCATCTAAAAGAGCAGGACTAAAATATTTACAAATATACAAGCTATATCGGGTCCCTTCATAAGCTGACATTACAATGGAAATCAAATGATGCCAGGTGTGGTCATGTATTAGACAGTGAAGCACATGCATGAGGTTGATGAACGTTTGGAAACAATTGTCTTTCAATGCGACAAACGTTGGCATGCATCCCACTTACGCACTCTACATTGTCAATAGCAAGTGTCTGATTCTGCCTGGTAACCCATTTGTGTGCCTTCCATCTAACATTCACCAACCTCAATGTGCTTCACTGTCTAATACTACATGACAACGCCTGGCATCATTTGATGTTCCATTGTAACGTTTTTTTGTATATTAGTGTCTGTCAGCTAATGAAGGGACCCATTGTTCCGATATAGTAGAGGTATGATTGTAAATAATTTAGTTTTTTGTAAATATTTGTATACGTTTTGTATTGTATAAGGTTATTATTTGTATAATAATAACATTATAACTCACTGATCGAAATCTAATCAGGAAATCACCTATGTAATTATTTACCTGCATGCTTGTAGTGATGTAATTTCCCCGCCCTCTTCTCCCATTGACTCGAATAAATATCACTAGGAGGAAAACTTTTTAAATGTCTAGAGAGATATTAATTATGTTTCCAGATCAGTGTTATTTTTAATATCCTGTTCTCTGCATGATTATAGATTATATTTTGGCTTAAAAAATGCCCTTAAATGCCAGCTGATACTTGAAAACTTTTTTTTTCCTTTATTTTTTGTATGTATGCTTTTGTAAATTTTATTTAAAAGTACTATTTTTGGAGGCTTTGGACAAAATTTTTACTTAACAAAAAACTTATTTTTTCAGATTTTTCACAAAGTGGTTTAAAAATTCCAAATCTTCAAGCAAATCTGGTGAGTTGACCTGTTCTGCTTAATTATAATAATTTGAAAATGTCTGCCAGACATATTTTGCAAGGGCAAAATTTTTTTATTTTTTTACCCAGAGAAAATAATAATAATTAAATTTATTTGAAAACCCTTTCTGTACATGAGATCTCAATGGTTAATATTTGTTCATATAGTATTAAGGTGTTAGCCAGTATTAAGGAGGCAGCATAAGTGAAAGGTGACTAAGATGTTAGCCGCCCTTCACTTATGCTGCCTCAACCCAAAAAAACCAACCTGATTTTAACTACTTTAGTTGAATATGAAGTTAGAGTTCATCATAGAATTATTTACAAAAGTAACAGCTATTTGAAAAAGAAAAATTGAAAATTAGTTTAAGAAATAAAGTACTGGTCAAGCAGAGTTTGTTTTCCAGGTTGACAAAGAAATTTCAGACTTTTCCTTTTAATCTGTTATTTGCACTGCATAATTAAACCTTTAAACTACTTGTTGTGGTTATAAGAACTGAAGTTATTTGCCACTAGTAAAGTGAATAGAGTCAATTATAAAAATAAAATTAGTGTTTAAGTTTTCCTTTAATATGATCTTGAATGTTGCTTCCACAAGCAAAGGATTTGTAATTTATTATTATGGGAGACTATTATTAGTGCAACGAAATTTAAATTTTCTATTGATAATCCAGTATACCTCATGAAGTTAGAGTTCATCATAGAATTATTTACAAAAGTAATGGCTATTTTAAAAAGAAAAATTAAAAATGAAATTTAAAATAATTATAATAAAAACCTTCAAAAATTTCAAATTTAATAGCATATAGAACTCTACTTAACTTGCACAAATGCACAGTAGTGTAGCACACATACATTCACTATGTAAATTTAAAGACACTTCATTTGTTTCTGCCTACATATTTACAACTAATATACATGAAAACATGGGGTTGAAATAAGACCTCTCCACAAAATACTCAATAAGGTCCATGAGAACTTTAGACTATACCAGATTCAGCACCTCCGTAACCAGATGGGCAGGAGCAAGCAGTGCGTAGTACACACTTCTTGATTAGGCCAGGGTTTGAGCCCATGACCACCAAATACGGAGGATGTGGAAAGGTCAGGGAATGACCACAGCATACCCCGGAGCAATATGGCCTTAGTTGCTAATGCTCCTAAAACCCAAATAACAAACAAGCTATACCAGATTCAATTGTTCTTGAAGCTCCTTTTGGAGCTTCAAGATGATTATCACTCCCTGCTAATGATTTCTGTACTGTCAGCCTTATGATGTCATTGTAAAATTTGTATGGATGATGATCAAGTTCAGAATATTCTTGCCCCTAGTACTTTCTCTAATATGTTGATATAAATAATAATCATCTAGTTTATTTTAAATGGTGTCCCCCATGGTAACTTTCCACGAGAAAGTGGGTTTCCTCCTACTTACTCCTCTCAAAAAGAGGCAAATTGAAATTGCGTATAATAATACATTCGCACTTGCTCACCCATTCCATCTGAATATAGAGGTGCTCGTTGTAACCTTCACAATCTTGTCTGTAGTGTACCATATATTCTGAAATATGTTATCATACCACAGTGAAGCTCATCATTCAGGAGTTTGAATTCACTCATTTTATTGGTAGCATTCCTGATATTATTGTAGACACAGTTAAAACTAAGTGCTCTTGTTTTAACTGTCTAATACTACATGTAGAACTTAAGCCTTTCTTGGTAAGAGGACCCCTTCGTTCCCCTCACCAATCTTGTTGCCCTTCTCTGTTCATGCTCAAGCAGCTCTACATCCTTCCTAAAATGAGGCCTCTAGACCTGTACGCAGTACTCAAAGTGTGGCCTGACCATTGCCTTATACAAAGGAATAATCACCTCCTTTTCCCCACTACTATGACATATACCTGTATAATTCACTACTATGACATATACCTTGAACCTTTTGTTTGTTTCAAACATCACAAACCTTAGCATATCCTGATAATACCATCTTTTGTTGCCACAAACAAGAACACTTGAGTGTATGCAAACTAGTGATGGGCATAATTTATAGATTTCACTAATTGAGATAATAAATGATTATCTCTGTTATTGAATATTAAAGCATATTAAATCTAAGGCAGTTCATCCAGTTGACATGGGTGACAAGTACGATGTTGAGTCATTTTGATGTGTATAAGCAGTGAAAAAACAAAATTGAGAGTAGGAGTATGTTATAGGCATAATGACTGTGATGAGACACCAAACAGCTACACAGAAAAATAGAGTGGACCAGCAAATCAGAATGTCTCATAATGGGAGATTTTAATTTTCATGATGTTGACTGGAATTTGTAGGTTGGTCACATGCACTAGCAACACTTTTGTGGATTTCTTGGATCACTTTTCTACAGCAACATGTTAGAGAGGCAACAAGAGGAAGCAGTACTTATGATCTGATTATCAGCAGTGATTCTTCATTCATCAAGGATCTGCAGGTAAAAGACCCACTGAGCGGCAGCGATCACAGTGTACTAATGTGGAATTTAATTAAAGACGTAACTACTATCAAGGGTGAGCTTCTGCTTTCATAAGAGTGACTACAGTGGTCTCAGCTACATTTTAAATTCTGTGCTGTGGGATCAACTGATTATGTTACCAACAGCAAATTCTAAATGGGAAATATTTAGGGAAGTAATCAAAGAAGCTACTAGGCTTTTCATACCAATGAAGAAATATTGTTCAAGGCTTAGACTTAAATGGATGTCAGATGAATCATTGGACACGTAGCAGAGAAGAAAAGTTCATGGGATGCATATAAATTATCAGATGATACAGAAGCCTATGGTAGATATAAATTAATCTGTAATCAAGTCACAAAGGAGGTTGGGCAAGTTAAGGCAGATTATGAGAAGTCACTGTCAAGGAATGCAAAGACTTCTATTCTTATTAACAGTAGAAGGAAAAGGTTGAATCCTATTGGACCAATTGATGTCTTTGGGCTAACTGTTGATGACCCTGCTCAGGTTGCAGACAAATTGAATAGGTATTTTGCATCTACATTCACACATAAGGAATTATTTAGGGAAGGAGGTGCCAGAAGTTTATCAAACTCTAATGAAGAGCTAAATGGGGCAAAGGTTGATGACATTGTAGAGCGGATGTCATCTTTTAAGGGCACAAAAGGTGATATAGTTGTACACGTTGGCACTAATGATATTAAGAGTAGGAGACCGGCAGAATTACTTAACAAGTACAGTTCACTGTTGAAAAAAAGCCGTGAATTAGGGTTGAATTTGAAAGTGTCTGCAATTCTGCCCAGACACGATAGGAGGAGGTATATGATGAGAGCCCTGTCGGTCAATTTGGCCCTGGAAGGATTGTGCAAGACTCAAGGGGTACAATTTTTTTCAGCCTGGTCTGTACTTGTTAACAGGAGTGACTGCTTCTATAGGGATGGGATACACTTAAATAGAAAGGGTGCAAGAATATTTGCTGATGCTATCGAGGCAGTGTTAGGTGGGTCGGAAAACTGCTAGCTTGGGGGGATACAAGTACTAATAGGTTAACAGTAGCCACTGGCAGAGGTGAAAGTGATTCTTGCACTGCTTCTATTGGAATGAGCCGCAGCCTGAAAATTAGATGCAGGATATTTCAGAGACTGATGGGAATCATTGGGGTACAAATAAACACATAGGTTGTGTTAGGGTAGCTAAGAAAAAGAACAGGTGCATGTATACTTGCATGTACACCAATGCTAGGAGTTTAGTAAATAAATTTGATGAATTTGAGGTGTTGCTCAAAACATCAAAGGCAGATATTTTGGGGATTTCAGAGACGTGGTGTCACACAGATATAAGGAATGCAGAACTGGAATTTGGAGAGTACAATGTCTACAGAAAGGATAGACAGGGTAGGAAGGGAGGAGGGGTTATGCTATTAGTTAAGAAATACATAAAATCCAAGGAAGTGAAGCCAGTCGACACTGCTGGACAGTGTTGAGTCAGTTTGGTGTGACATAAGCATTGGGATATCAAAATTGAGAGTAGGAGAGTGCTATAGGCCTAATGACTCTGATGAGTATAATAAGAAACTGTACGGGGAAATAGAGTGGGCCAGTAAATCAGAGAGTCTTATAATGGGGGATTTTAATTTCCCAGATATTGACTGGAATTTGGGGGCTGGTCACTCCACACACTAGCAAGGCTTTTGTGGATTTATTGGATGATTGTTTTCTACATCAGCATGTTCGGGGGACAACTAGAGGGAGTAATACTCTTGATTTGATTATCAGTAGTGATTCTTCATGCATTAAGAATCTGCAGGTAAATGAACCACTAGGTGGCAGTGATCACAGTGTGCTGAAGTGGGATTTACTCAAAGAGGTAACTACCATTAGGGGTAAAGTGAAGGGTTATTGCTTTCGTAAAGGTGACTACGATGGACTGAGACAGTATTTAAATTCTATACAGTGGGACCAACTGATGATGTTACCAACAGCAAATTCAAAATGGGAAGCATTCAAAGAACTTATCTTGGAAGCTACTAGGCTTTACATACCAACTAAGAAATATTGTTCAAGGTTCAAGGCCTAAGTGGATGTCAGATGAACTAATGAGACATATGGCAGAGAAGAAAAATGCATGGGATACATACAAATTAACACGTGACACAGAAACCTATGATAGATACAAGTTGATCTGTAACCAAGTTACAAAGGAGGTTAGGCAGGCGAAGGCAGATTACGAGAAATCTTTGGCAAGGGATGCAAAGAAAAACAGCAAAGAGTTCTTTACTTATGTAAACTCTAGAAGGAAGGGGATGAATCAGATTGGTCCACTTGATATCGATGGGTCAACTGTTGATTATCCTGCTCAGGTAGCTAACAAACTGAATGAATATTTTGCATCGACATTCACACATGAGGAGTTATTCAGCGAGGGGAGTGCCAGAGGTGTATTCAACTCTGGCAGTAAGCTAGAGAATCTTGTAATAACTGAGAGTAAAGTGGAGGAGAAATTGTTGAAGATAAATACAAGAAAGGCACCCGGGGTGGATGGGATCTATCCAGTTATATTAAAGGAGGCAGCAAAGGAAGTAAGCAAACCCTTAGCCATAATTATGAGAGCTTCCTTGGACTCAGGGGAAGTACCCATGGACTGGAGATATGCAAATGTGACCCCAATTCACAAAGGAGGATCAAAAGGCGACACAAGTAATTATAGACCTGTTAGTTTAACTTCTGTTCCTGGAAAATTAATGGAGGCACTGGTTAAAGAAGCACTGCAGGATCATCTAGACAAGACTTCAATTATAGCTCAGACACAGCATGGTTTTGTTAAGGGGAAGTCTTGCCTGACCAATTTGATTGGATACTATGATGCAGTCACAAAAGAACTGGATGCAGGGAATAACTTTGATATTATATACTTGGATCTTAGAAAGGCTTTTGATACTGTTGCACATGGAAGACTGCTGCACAAATTGGAGCAGTGTGGCATTGGAGGCAAATTGCTGCTATGGATAAAGGGGTGGTTGAAGGGGAGAAGACAGAGAGTGGTAATCAATGGACACTGCTCATCGTGGACTAATGTTATTAGTGGAGTCCCTCAGGGTTCAGTATTGGGTCCATTATTGTTTTCTGTATTTATAAATGATATTGATGATGGTATATCAAGCTTAATGTCCAAGTTTGCAGACAATACGAAGGTTGGCAGGGTTGTCAAGGACACTACTCACACTATGCTACTGCAACAGGATCTGGAAAGGTTGAGCAGATGGGCTGAGAGGTGGCAAATGAAGTTTAACATTGACAAATGTAAAGTACTATATATGGGAAACAGCAACACCAGAGCAACGTATCAACTCTGTGGTACTACACTGACAGTGGTAGAGAATGAAAGGGACCCGGGGGTGGTTGTGCAGGCAGATATGAAGTTTTCTGAGCAATGCAGACTTGGCTGCAAGAGTAGCTCATGGTGTATTGTCAATGATATATAGGAATTTTTCTAGCAGGGATAAGGAGGTGATTATTCCCTTGTATAAGGCAATGGTCAGGCCACACCTAGAGTACTGTATACAGGTCTGGAGGCCTCATTTCAAGAAGGATGTAGAGATGCTGGAACGAGTACAGAGAAGGGCAACAAGATTAGTGAATGGAAGAAAGGGGTGCTCTTACGAAGAAAAGCTTAAGTTTTGCAAAGTACAGTGTCTGGAGACTAGGCACCAGCGAGGTGATCTGATAGAGGTGTATAAAGCCTTGAATGGTTTGAGCATGCTCAATGCTGATGGGATTCTTCCTCTTGCTCAGAATAATCACCTGAGAGGGCATAAATTCAAATTGAGGAAAGACGGATGTAGGATAGACGTGAGGAAATTTGCCTTTAGCCAGCGGGGGGGGGGGGGGGGTTGGTGGAATAGACTGCCATCCCTTGTCGTGGAAGTTGATAGCCTAAATAAGTTTAAGGCTCAGCTGGACAGGTATTTCGAACGAACAGAGGGGTGAAGTGGAAGTGGTTTTTTTTTTTTTTTTTTATTTATTTATTTATATTTTTTTTTGGCTGATGCTGCATAAGCTTGCTTTCTTGCATCAAATGCCGCTACTAATGCTAATATATATATATATATATATATAAATATATATAAATGACTTTGTGATAACTGAAAGGAAAGCGGAGAAGACTGGTTATTTTTTTATATAGCCAATTGGGTTAAGAACTGGCATTTTATTTATATTGTTTGCTTTCAATACATTGATGGCTTTGTCTTTGTGTAGTTCTAGGATGGTTTTTTCTCTTCTCTTGTAAAGTTTGGAATTTTTGGGAGAATTTTTTTATTTTCTTGTAATTAGCATTTTGTAGTACATGAGAGTTTTCTAGTTGTATGACCCAGCTAATAGAGATAATAAGGTTTTCTATTACTACGCTGCTTTTCATTTATCTACCAGAGTACAAAAAAAATCTTAACCACCAAAATCTTGGGCATTGCTTCACCAATGGCCCTTTGAAGTACACAGTTAATGCTATTTGTCTTTGTAGATGCATCACATAACTGATGAGCTCTTCTCCAGTGGAGCCACCTTCCCTTGGTCATTGCCAGTCTTGTGTCATTTTGCACAATAACAATAAATCTGACCCTAATATTGCTCAGATCATGCCACTGGAATTATTCTTATAGAATGAAGTTCTTTATTTCTTATACAGTATCTTATTTCTTGCCATGGTGTTCCCCATGGTATCAGGAAAACTGAATTTGCTGGTAATGTTTAACTTCAATAACACTTGTTCTAGAAAAGAGCACACTAACCTGCAGTTAGCATGTTCTAACATGCTAACATTTATGAGCACATCATAAATATTTTTTCCTTTGTATCAAAAAAAAAAAAAAAAAAAAAAACCCTGGGCTCTTTCACTTTCAGTGTTGTTTTCTTCTGAATAGCCTCAAAGTAACAAACACAATTCTCCCTAACATGAAATATTGTTCCTATATATCTGGTATGGCCTCTTCCAAACTTTTGTTAAGCTTTAAATTTTTTGTACTAACTTTAGTCTTTATTTATGCCTTTATACTTATCTTTGTAACAGTTCTTAGCTAATTTCTAGAGAATGTAAGAAATATAAGTCTAAGATCAGCAAGGGTCATCTGTCTACTCAACCCATATGTAGTACTAGAGATATAGCCTTAAATATTTTTGTGGTTATTGAAGTCTCTAGTACTTTGGGGTTACCTTAAAAATAAAAAAGGGGGGGGGGAATAGTAGTAGGAAGCAACCAGTTCATTTATATTTCTTGGTTGCCTTGAGCATTTTTCTGCAAATACCACTCTAATCAATGTATATTTTTTGAGTATATAGTTATATTATTTAATATTTACAGGACTTAGGGTCAAGTCTTCCAACAGTAAAGGGCTTGTTAGAAATGAATGAAGAAGAAAATACAGAAACATTGGAAGGTAAATTTAGGAATAGTATTTGTAATATTATGATATGTATTCATCTTGTTTATTCAAAATTTATTTAACGTTTAGTTACAAGGTGTGTTGTATTTTAAGTCTTTGAGGTGGGCATGATGGAGGGTAGTATTAATGGAAAGGCCTACAGATGTTTTTTTTTTTTTTACATCTTTTACTTTTCAAGTAACAGAGGTGCCTCCGTAGCCAGGTGGGCAGGAGCAGCAGTGAGTAGCACACACTTCTTGATTAGACCGGGGTTCGAGCCTGTGACCACCAAATACGGAGGATGCAGAAAGGTCAGGGAATGACCACCGCATATCCCTGGAGCAATATGGCCTTAGTTGCTAATGTTCCTAAAAAAAAAAAAAAAAACTAAAATCAAGTAACATAGCATCTTTATACCATATAGGAAATTGTCATATTTACTTTAATCTCTGCAGGTTAGCATAATAATAATAAAAAACACTTTGGTATTCAAAAAAGCTACAATAATGGTAGCAAGAACTGTATGAGATTCAGTAATCCTTTATTGACATAAGGTTGTTTTGTCATCATACCTGCCAACTTTTAGAAATTAAAGGACTTAAGATTTTTTAATAGAGATCTAGCTTTTTGCATTTATAACTGATAAAGGCTAGATTGTTCTTTCCATATTAATTGATGCATATTATATCCACTGCAACATATATTATATGTTGCAGTGGGTCAATCATGTATATTTTCACAAAATACAGTGAACTGTATTTTAAAGTTCCTTTGTTTATTTATTTTATTTTTCCTCCATTTTCCTCAGTTATTTTGCAATTGAATAGAACAAGTATTAAAGATTTTTGCTAATGCAAAATCTTTATTTTTTGACCTAGTTGTAGTTTATTATTAGTGCACCGGCCTCCGTAGCCGAGTGGGCAGGAGCGGGAGTGCAGTAGCACACGCTCTTTGAGTAGACCGGGGGGTTCAAGCCCCTGACTGCTGAATACGGTCGATCTGCCAACCCGCACTGGACCAGCGTGGCAGATTATGGTCCATTTCCCTCAGCATGAATTGTTGAGGAGGCTTCCACCCTGCAGTGGGTTGATAATGGCTGCACTTTACTTTTTTTTTTTTTTTTTATTAGTGCACCACATGCCAACTGCAAATTGACTACTCACAAAGCAGTGATGTTATCTTTCACAAATTCTCTTAATCCAATGGGGATGACAGCACCCTCACTTGTAGCAAACATAGTGACAGGTGTCCAACTTTCTTTTTAATTTCTACAAAACTTTTTTTTTTAAATTGTGATTTCTGCTCAGACAGTGCCAATATTCCATCCTTTCTTAATGGATTGCATTTATTGTAGGTAACTTTTTGCTATGTAATTAAGAAGCAGGTTACCATTTCAATGCAGGTTATTAATAAATTAAAATAGCTATCCTGCATTAGGTTTTACTGTTGACTGTGTGAGGATGTTGTTGTATCTCCAGTGATGGTGACAGTGCTTGGGCTCTTTAGGAATGACTACACATGTCTATGTAATCAATATTATTTTTAATCAGATAACATCACCCAGTAGGCAAATCTGTTATCCATTAAATACTCAAAGCCATCTATCACCGGTTTTGGAACTATGGTTCTATCATCACAGCAGGTAGCTAGTATTAGCTTATGCTGAGCAGTGAATGGACGTATTGAATCTAAACAAGCAGCCAAGTGTTGATTGGAAATGTAACATTCATCACATGTATATTAAACCTTTAGTACAGTGGTTCCCAACCAGTGTGCCTCGACACATTGGTATACGACGACCCTTTTCAAGTGTGCTGCAAGATTAGGAAAAATTCCATTGAGTTCAATGGCAATCACTATTTCAGTGTGCTGTTAAAATTCGTCTTTTAACTTAGTGTGACTTGAGTGAGTGACAGCCGACCGGGCTAGCTGAGTGGGTAAAGTACCTGCCCGGCAACCCAAAGGTCGCGGGTTCGATTCCCGCCTCGGGCTTGGATCAAAGTACTGCAAAAACCTTGAGAGGTGCAATATGGCCACAGAAGCCGATGCGCCAACAACTACCAAATCAAAAAAAAAAAAAAAAAAAGTGAGTGACAAAATATTGGGAACCACTGCCTTAGTAGATAGACTGGGCAAGTCCCATATCATGATGTAATTGAGAAGCAAGATGCTATTTCAATGCAGGTTATCAATATATTAAAATAGTTCTATAAAACCTAATGCAGAGTGGAATTGTTTTATAGAATTATTTCAGCGTAACTTTATTTTTTAATAAAAAAATATTTAAAAAATGCTGTTTTTTTTTAAAATTTATTTAAGCTATCAACTTCCACAATGACAGATGAAAGTTTGTTCCAACAGTCATCGTTGTTGTTATTTGGTTTTTAGGAGCATTAGCAACTAAGGCCATATTGCTCCGGGATATGCGGTGGTCATTCCCTGACCTTTCCGCATCCTTCGTATTTGGTGGTGACGGGCTCGAACCCCGGTCTAATCAAGAAGCGTGTGCTACGCACTGCTGCTCCTTCCCACCTGGCTACGGAGGCGCCGTTCCAACAGTCAACTACACACTGCCTAAAGGCAAATTTCTGCACATCTATTCTATAACTGTTTTCTCCAGTTTGAATTTATGCCCCCTCAGGTTCATAATCTGAGCAAGTGGAAAAATCCTATTAGAATTCTGCGTGCTCAACCAATTCAAGACTTTATACACCTCAATCAGATCACCTTGCAGGTGCCTAGTCTCCAGCCGCTACAATTTGTAGAACTTAAGCCTTTCTTGGTAAGAGGACCCCTTCGTTCCTCTCACCAATCTTGTTGCCCTTCTCTGTACATGCTCAAGCAGCTCTACATCCTTCCTAAAATGAGGCCTCTAGACTTGTACGCAGTACTCAAAGTGTGGCCTGACCATTGCCTTATACAAAGGAATAATCACTTCCTTTTCCCCACTAGCAAAATTCCTGTATATCATTGACTCCATGACCTACTCTGGCAGCCTGTCTGCATTGCTCAGAAAACTTCATATCTGACTGCACATTTACTCCCAGATATTTTTCATTTTCTATGGCCCTAAGTGTAGTACCACACAGTTGGTACGTTGCTCTGGGGTTAGTTCTACCCATATGTAGTACTTTGCATTTGTCAATGTTAAACTTCAGTTGCCACTTCTCAGCCCATCTGCCCAACTTTTGTAGGTCCTGTTGCAGTAGCAAATTACCATTACTGTCATTAACAACCCTACCAACCTTTGTATCATCTGCATACTTGGACATTAAGCCTGATATACCGTCATCAATATCATTGATAAATATACAAAACAACAGCAGGCCCAACACTGAACCCTGACTCCACTAATAACATTACTCCACGAAGAGCAGCATCCATTGATTACCACTCTCTGTTGTCTCCCACCCAACAACCCTTTTACCCATTGTAGCAACTTGCCCTTAATACCATTCTGCTCCAATTTGTACAGTAGTCTTCTGTGTGCAACAGTATTAAAAGCTTTCCCGAAATCCAAGTATATGATATCAAAATTATTTTTTGCATCCAGTTCCTTTTGTTACCACATCATGGTATCCAATGAAATTTGTCAGATAAGACTTTCCCTTAACAAACCCATGCTGCATCTGAATTATTACTGCGGTCTTGTCTAGATGATCCTGCAATGCTTCTTTAACCAGTGACTCCATTATTTTCCCCGGAACAGAAGTTAAACTAACAGGTCTGTAATTACTCGTGTCACCTTTTGATCCCCCATTTGTGAATTGGGGATACATTTTCACATCTCCAGTCCGTGGGGACTTCTCCTGAGTCCAAGGATGCTCTCATAATTATGGCTAGGGATTTGTTTACTTCCTTTGCTGACTCCTTTAATATAACTGGATAGATCCCATCCTCCCCAGGTGCCTTTTTTTTTTTTTTATGTTTCTTAAGTCTTTATAACAGGGCCATTGTTTTGGACAAAATATTAACTCATTGTTTCTGAAGGTGATAAATTCTGAAACAGCATCCTTCAGAATATCCAAAAGGTTCTGGTAACCCTATAACTGTATTTTAATGTAAAATTTGTAATTTGCCAGTGAAATTTAATTTTTAATGTAGTGTAGTCTTTAAAAGCATGCTTTTTGCAAAAAAACAAACCCCCCCCCCCCCCTTTTTAAAACAAAATGATTTAAAAAGTTGTTTGCAACCTACAGCATAGCTTCCTGTTTTAGTCCCAAAATCCTGTTTCTCTTATTTACAAATGCCTGATCTCCAGTTTTTTGAAGGTAAAAAGTTGGAAGCTATGCTGTATGTTGCAAACAACTTTTTAAATCATTTTTCACCAGGTTATTAATTAGAATTTTTTTTTTTTTTTTTGTTTACAATGAATTTTTTTTCAAGATGAAAGGTTATATAGATTAAAATTTAATTAAAAGTAAGCATTATATTTATTTCTTGCAAAACTCTAACCCAAATGAAACCTCTAATTTCATTCTTGTGTGCACAGATTTATTTATCATTTTAGGGAGTCACAGTATCACAATGCTTGAGAACCATTGATTTAATCTATAATGACTTGTAATGTTTTTATGTAGAGAATAAATCCGATCAGCTTCTCTTGGGCTATTAGCTTATTTTAGTTTGTATCAAGATATTCTCCAACCTATAGTAAACTTCCAGGAAGTAAACTGCCATGGATCAAATAACTACTAAGCATTTGTGCATGCAGAGAAGGGCACATATTTTTTTTAAAGTTTAATACCTGCATTTTTTATGATATTTGAAACATAAAACTTTGTTGCAACCTATTATGAGGCTGCTAATGATATTTTCATAGTAGGAAATATGATGAAATTGCAACATTGCTATAACTTCCCAGTTGCTATAACTTTAGATTATTGCTATAACTTTAGATTAGCAAACAGCCAAATTTTAAAGGAACACATTTTGAAAACCATAAAGAGTACACACATCAGAAAAGCAAAATTTTTAGAGGGAATAAAGTGATTCATATATATGCATTTAAGAATTATTTTAAAAAGTTCAAAAACTGAATAGGTGATGCACACATTATGCAGAGAACTGTGCAAAACAAACATTAGCTCTTTTGCCCTGCTGCTGCTGTGTGTATTACACAATACTTGCTTTTGTGTTACTACCATAGTATCTTCAGTAACAATTTTGGTAATTGCTCAACTAAATCTAAGAACAAAGGGTTGCCCTTACCAATAAAGGCTTAAGTTTTGCAAATTGCAGTATCTGGAGACTAGGCACCTGCAAGGTGATCTGATTGAGGTGTATGAGGCTTTGAATGTTTTGAGCAAGTTCAATGCTGATGGAACCCCTCCTTATGCTCAGTTTACACCCTTGAGGGGACATAAATTCAATCTGGAGAAAGACAGTTGCAGAATAGATGTGTGGAAATTTGCCTTTAGCCAGCAGCTGGTTGATTGCTGGAAAAAACTTCCATCCGTCTTTGTGGAAGTTTGATAGCTTGAATAAATTCAAGGAAGAACTGGACAAACCTTTGGAGCGAATGAATAGGTGAAATGTTTTTTTTTTTTTTTTTTTGATGCTGCCATAAGGATGCTTTCTGGCATCATATGCCTTTGCTAATGACTTCTCATTTACCCTATCTCCAAACTCTTGTAACTTTTGGTTATAGATTACACTAGCCAACACAATTTTTATCTCCAAGAACTTAAATGTTGTTTTTAACCAATTTTTGTGTAGATTTCGAATATCACCATGATAGTTTCACATCACATCACAGTTATTAAATATAGGAGTTATGTTTACCAAAATATGCAAATTTTGCATAATCTAGCCAGTCATGTATGTCACACCAATTTATTTTAACAGATATAGCTAATTCTCTTAATTTTAGCAATCGATTCTGGCCTTTGTTTTCCCCGCTGTGATAAAAATAATCAGACTTCTATCTATGGTTCTTTGGTTCAAATACTGATGCAAACAGTTTGAAGAAAGCACACTTAGTGTTTTTGGTGAAGATTTTTGTAGGCTGTGCCAAGGTTTTCCAAGTATTAACTGATTGTGACATGTTTCTCAGGGTTGTAAATCTATCCTCCAAACATAAACAGTCCCTTGAGAGTAGGAGGGTGTGACCCACAACCCTTGGCTACCAGCCAGTAAGTTCAGGTAACGTGGTAAATGTAATCAGACAAGATGAGTTGAATGATTGGTTTGAGACTTAAATTTTCTGAAAGAACAAGCTGAACTGTTAGGTTCTAGCAGTAGAATATACTCACAGTAGGAACAAAGATCTCAATGTTTCGAAAAAGACATGAAAAGTTTTTGAAATATTTTGCTGTGGAGGACAGTATGTGTTTTTTTCAAAGACATTATTGGACTTCTGAAAAGAACTAGGTGCCATGCATAAGTCAGATAAATGGCATTTATTCATAGAATCCTCAATTAAGTTTAAAAGCAGTTTTGCTTCATAATGGCAAGGAATTTCCATCAGTTCCTGTGTTTCATTCAGTTGGACTTAAAGAAAGTCATGAATGCATGTCTAAGGTTCTACATGCTATAAAATACCAGAATTAAGGTGGAAACATATGCAGTGATCTTAAGGTTATTGGTTTGCTTGTTGGCTTGTAGGGGATTTCACAAAATATTGTTGTTTTTTTGTGTTTGTGGGACAGCCGTGCAACAGACAAACATTATGTTGTGAACATTGGGATGAGTTCATACTAGGACAGTGTAAGATAAAATATATTACTGTAGTGCAATCAAACAAGGTTCTTCTTCCACCCCTACACATCAAATTTGAATTGATGAAAAATTTTGTGAGGGACGAAATAAAGAAGGTAACAGATTTACATACTTCAGAAGTGTTTCCTAATTTAACATATGCCAAACTGAGGAAGGAATTTTCGTAGAACCTCAAATTAGGAAACTCCTGAAATAGGATGTGTTTGAAACCCAGTTAAAGTGGTTTGAATTGGCAGC